>NW_019227801.1:132889-139554 GCF_002742605.1 Olea europaea var. sylvestris | reverse complement strand
TATATATATATATATATATATATATTGGTGTTTTCTTTGACTCCTTAGTCCCGTCCATTATTGAACCCGAGAGCAATAGAGAGACTGCCGTGTTCTCCTTCTACCTTCTTCTTCGTGATTTGTCTTCCATGCCAATTGCTTGAGCCTTTGTGACTCTTACCTGTGTGGTATCCATCCTAAGTGTGTGGATTGAATCAACAAAGCAAAAGAGGAAAGCAACCATAGGAGAGGAGGCGCCGGCGGATTCGGTCACTATGGTTTTGGTGTTGAATTTGATATTTAATGGTTAACTGAGCCCGGAAATCACTTTGAGCAGCTTAAGGAAGATCCTAACAAGATCATATGGTCAAGATTTACCAGTTCGTTGACGGAGAATTACTACTCAATTTTCTATGTGATTATCCCCTTTCCATTAATATTATATACAGCCTTGTATAAATATGATAGTGTAACTTTCTTCCTACATAACGTTGAGATTGAATAAAAAATATAATTCTTCCATTACAATTCAAATTTTCTTCTTGGTATCATAGCAGGTGTGAGCATCAAGAGCTTATTCCTGTAACTACAATGGCCTCTCTTTCTCTCAACGTGGGCAATTTTATCACCTTGAAGTTAAAGCATGACAACTATCCCTTATGGTGTGAGCAAGCTCTGGCTCTCGCCGAAAGTCCAGAAATGGTTGGACACCTTACTGGTAAAGAAACCACCCCAGCTATGTATGCCACTCCAACCACAGAAAAAACCACTGCTCAACTCACGGTCGAGTACATCACTTGGCGTAAATCTGACCGTCTTCTTAGAGGATGGATCATTGGCACACTCACTGAAGAGGCCCTTAGTCTTGTCATTGGTCTAGACACTGCGAAATCTGTGTGGGACGTACTCAAGGAAGCCTATGCACAAGACTCTCAGGAGCGAGAGTTTATACTTCGACAACAAATGACGTATCTATGCAAAAAAGAAAACACCACCATTGGCGAGCATATTCACAACTTCAAAGGCATCTGTGACAGCCTTGCAGCAATGGGAAGCCCTGTACCTGACAAGGTAAAGGTTTTTTCACTTCTCACAAGTCTAGGGCCAAAGTATGAGTCTTTTACTACAACTATGTTGAAGCCTCCACGCCCAACCTACGCGGAACCAGTATCACTTCTGCAAGGATATAAGCAGCGTCAAAATTGGTTTAGCACCAACACATCTACCCATCAACTGGCATTCTACGGACAAAAAAAAGGTCCTCAACAACCATTAGCTTCCAACCAAGGATTCACCTCCAATGGTCGTGGATTTTGAGCCCATAATTCTAATCAAAACACATCCAACAATACAGCAAATAACTATAACCATCAGCCTTCATAGAACAACCACAATCAGACCCCCATGTCGCCATGACCACCTCCTCCAGGCCAACGTCGTATGACACCAGCAGAGAGGGATATGTACCGTAATGAGATTTGCCAATACTGTGGTGTGATGGGGCATACTGCTAAGATCTGCTCGTACTTACCTAAGCAATCTGTCCAGCAGGATGAAATTCCTCAAGCACTGGCCGCTCTTACTCTAGACAACTCATTTGTTGATAGTGAATGGACATCTGATACAGGAGCTTCGAACCATATAACAGGTAATGCAAGTATGTTGAAAAATTTACACCCATACTTAGGAACAGAGTCTGTTCTAATTGGAGATGGTACTTCCCTTCCCATTAAAGCTGTTGGTGATTCATTTATTAAAACTAACTCTGCTATTCTCCCCCTCCATAATGTTCTTCATGTCCCTCATTTAGCAAAGAATTTACTTTCTATAAGTCAGCTCACTGATAACTACCCATTAAATTGTGAATTCTCTAATGTGAATTTTTGTGTCAAGGAACAGAAGACAGGTCACAAATTGATGACAGGAAAATGCAAAGGCGATTTGTATGTCCTGTCCAATTCTCATGAATTGCATTACTCAAATCTATTTAAATCAAGCACTATAGAAGTATGGCATCAACGGCAAGGACATCCCCAAGCATCCACACTTCAACTACTTAGGAATAAGGGCTTGATTAAAGTTCAAGGAGCCAGACAACTACAATCTATCTGTGATAGTCGTCAGTTAGGCATATTGAGCAAAATGCCTTTTTATTGTTCTGAAAACTCTAACACAACTATCTTTAATAAAGTCCATTGTGATTTGTGGGGTCCAGCCCCTATTTTATCTCTTGGAAAATTTCGTTATTATGCTTGTCTAGTAGATGATTTTTCACGTTATACTTGGATAATACCTCTCAAAACTAAGGCTGATTTTTTCAATGCCTATTTAGCGTTTGAACATTTTGTAGAAAGACAATTTTATACAAAAATAAAAAAATTTCACTCTGATGGAGGTGGTAAATTTGTTAATTCAAGACTCACTTCTCATTTCCAAGCACAAGGTAGTTCATCAAATTTCCTGTCCTCATACTCCAGAACAATCAGGTATGGTTGAACGTCGCCTAGAATAATCCGTGAGCTAGGTATGACCATGTTATTTCATTGTGGTGCACCTTTATACTTATGGTTGGAAGCTTTTACAACTGCAATTTATTTACTAAATCAGCTTCCATCTTCTGGTATAAATTTTTATACTCCTTACTTTTAGTTGCATGGTGTTCACCCTTCTTACTCTTTCTTGTGAGTATTTGGTTCTAAGTGCTTTCCATACACTTGGGACACCCGCACAAACAAATTTAATCCTAAAACATTAACTTGTGTCTTTGTGGGGTATAGTGACAGGCACAAAAGGTACAAATGCTTTCACCCACCTACTCAAAGGATGTTCATCTCTCAACATGTAGTCTTTAGTGAGACCAGTTTTCCATTTCAAAAGCAACAAGAGTGCACTGGAATTTCTTCAGATCAATGGATTAGCATCTTTGACTCATGGATTACCTTACCTCTTGAACAAGTTGACTCAAAGAGGTTGCCCATCAAAGTTAATAATGCTGATTCTTTACCCACTCCAGTGCCCAGTTTGGTACCTCAAGATGTTTCAATGGATATAGCTATTGGACACCCACTCTCCCAAGTGCCAACTGAAGCCACCACTCCCCTAGACAATTCTTTACTTAGTATGAATGAAAGTCCAACTCCATCAGGGTCCCCTACACTTGAAACTCAAACAAGAAGTCCTCTTGAAGATATTGCAACATGCTCGGCTGAGAGCCCAAATTCCTCTTCTCCTTCAAATTTATCCTCTACTTCTATGTCACCTAATTTTCATACTCTTCATATAGATACTAACTTCTCTGTGCATTCCCAGGACCAAGGTCAGAACTCAGAGACTATTGAAGTTTTGCACCCCCTAGGGCCTCAACGTACTTTAACCTCTGAGCCTACTCATAGCATGGTGACTCGATCGCAACTTGGTATTCACAAACCAAACCCGAAGTATGCTATGACTGTAGTTAGCTAAGATATTCCAAGAGTACCCTGCTCGGTCAAGGTTGCTCTCAATCATGTCGGATGGAGGACAGCAATGGAAGAAGAGATGACTGCTCTTCATCATAATCATACTTGGGAACTTGTCCCCTATGAGCCTACTATGCATGTTATTGGTTCCAAATGGGTCTTTAAACCTAAACTAAAACCAGATGGTACTCTCGATTGACTTAAGGTGCGTGTGGTTGCCAAAAGCTACCATCAAATGGATGGTATAGACTATACAGAAACATTCTCTCCTGTAATCAAGTCAAGCACAATCCGCCTTATTATCAGCCTTGCCCTTGTTTAGCATTGGGACATTCGTCAATTGGATGTTAAAAATGTGTTTATTCATGGTCTTATCTCTGAAGATATTTATATGAAACAACCACCAGGGATGACTGACCCTACATTCCCTAATCACGTGTGCAAACTACAATGGGCCCTTTACGGCTTGAAACAAGCCCCTAGAGCTTGGTTTGATCGCTTTAGTTCTTTTCTAATTAAACATGGTTTCTTTTGTAGCTTAGTTGATCCATCCCTCTTTATTTTACATTCTCCTTATGGAACTTTAATTCTCTTGTTGTATGTCGATGATATGCTTCTTACAGGGTCAAACCCACAACTTTTAGACGACTTCATACAGACTTTGCACACTGAATTTGCAATGAAGGATCTCGGTTCCATTCACCACTTTCTTGGTATTGAGATCACACCAACTTCGAATGGGCTTCATCTATCACAATCTCACTATGCTGTTACGATCCTTGAAAAAGCATAAATGGTTGATTGCAAGCCTATGAGCACACCCCTCGAGGTAAAAACTAAGGTTTTTCCTAATACCACTCCTCTCAAAGACCCAAGCCTCTATCGAAGTCTCATTGGGGCCCTACAGTACCTCACACTTACTCGGCCTGATATTTCTTATAGTGTTAATTTTGCTTCACAATTCATGTAAACTCCCACCATTGCACATCTAAAATTGGTGGTCGTATCTTGCGATACAGCAAAGGCACTATCCATCTAGGTCTTAATTTTACTTCCCGTACTACACTTGATCTTTGTGCTTTCTCTGATGTAGATTGGGCAGGGTGTCTTACTACTTGTCGCTCTACCACAGGCTATTGCACTTTCCTTGGCCGTGATCTCATTTCTTGGTGTGCAAAAAAACTAAAATTACCATCTCCAGATCCAGTACAGAAGCTGAATATAGGGCAATGGCCCATACCACTGCTGAGTTAACATGGTTGACCTTCCTCTTCAAAGATCTTCAAGTTGACATGTCACATCCCCCTGTCTTGTTCTGTGACAATCTCAGCACACTCCACATGACCGTAAACCCAGTCTTTCATGTCCGCAGCAAACACATCGAATTAGACTATCACTTCATGCGTGAACGAGTTGCACTTGGTCTTCTTGTTACTCAGCAAATTTCCACTACTCACCAAGTTGCTGATATATTTACCAAGCCCACGTCAAAAGCTAGTCTCAGTGTTTTTCGAGACAAACTTCGCCTCCAACCCTGACTCAGTTTGCGGGAGGGTATTAAAGCAAAGCAATGTGAACAACATGAGGATGAGGCAAGCAACAGCAAAAAAATTTGTAACAGCAAAATCTGTGGAGATAATTGAAGAATAGGCTAATTCTCTGCAAGTGATAATCTGATCTAACTTTATACAAAGAATATTCTATGAAGATTGAATTGATAATCAAGGCAAGAATAATTGGATTGATTACATTTAGGTTAATCAGATCATATGGTCAAGATTTACCAGTTTGTTGACGGAGAATTACTGCTCAATTGCTGCTCAATTTTTTTGTGTGATTATCCCCTTTCCATTAATATTATATACATCCCTGTATAAATATGACAGTGTAACTTTCTTCCTACATAACGTTGAGATTGAATAAAAAATATAATTCTTCCATTACAATTCAAATTTTCTTGTAGCTTTACATTCTTATTTACATATCTTGCAAGTTTGTGCTATATAGCGCTCAACATGGTTTACGATGAACATGCCAATTCTCTTTTCCAAAGGTTCCAGCAATTCAATACTTCAAACTACCTGTAATATCTTCCAAGGCTAAGTAAGCAACTTAATCTTCTACTCATTAACCATCAAAAATAACTAGAAGAAACGTATAAATATGATCAAATCTAACCAGAGAAAATATGTTTTTGACTATAATAAGATAAACTTCGACACTATTGGAGTTTGATCCAGTTCCCAGTGTTCATGATAAACCAACAAGTCTTCTTGTTTGGCACCGTGTTTTTGTAAGCTTTTGCTAAATCAAAAGTTTGTGCACTTAGGTACCCGATCATATCTATTACCGTTCGCATTCATTTCTTGACTCGGGGCAATTCTAAATATCAAATTGACATTCTTATTTATCAGGAAACACAGTTTTAGCAAGTTTAGTACTTCATTTAGAAACTTCTACCTCATCTTGGTGCATGTTTGGCTAAATTAAATCTCTTCATAATTTGAAGTCGAAGTCTAATATTACTTTTAATCCCACATTCACATCAACTATCCACACATTTCATAGGACCAATTCTTTATTATAGTTTCTCCAAAACATTCTGTAGGACCTATTGCTGTTCTTTATCATAATTTCTCCCAAACAAGTAATGCTACTTGGCTTAGGACGTCCTGAAAAAACATAAATTCACAATGGATGTAACTAAAGAGCCAGGTTACAATTTTGGGCTCCTCTGTGAATGAATCCAACTAGAAATTGGGGAGAATTAGGCCTCTGTATGTCATCCATCAGAATTTACTCTTCTTAAAGGATTATTCTACATGCATATCAGGTTTATATCCTAGTAGACATAATGTCCAAATGGCTTTCATCTTTGGTCGATGAAAAAAGCCGATTTTCCACCGGCCAATGACGAGATGTCACTTGGGCATTTACACCCTGGTGTACATAATGTTGAACTGGCATTTCATCATTGGCTAATCAAAAATAATTTTTTTTTTCACCACCCAATGATGAAATGCCACTTGGGCATTATGTATACTAGAGTGTAAACCCTGATCTACCTGTAGCAAACCCTTTTTCAAAACTTATTTTTTTCGCAAACTCATTTTCAACCATGCATTCACGTAATAATATATTTCCACGTAAACAAAACTTTTTCCTACTCTTTAACCACACATTCTTCAAAATATCACCATTTCAAAACTCATCCCCCCCCCCCCACCC
>NW_019227801.1:112136-132776 GCF_002742605.1 Olea europaea var. sylvestris | reverse complement strand
TCCCCAAAAACTCTTTTTAATGGCTACCAAATAGAGGCTAAAGGTTTTCACGTGAACTAATGAAACAAAATTGGACCAGAAGCACCCACTTCAGATGGTTTTGGAGAAAAAGAAAAATTCCACTCAATCACAATGATCCGAAGCCTGTAGCCATTTGTCCTTTGCCCTTTCTTCACCATTTAACTCATTGATATGTCCTGACAGCATCTTTCTCCTATCAAATTTAAATCTTCCAAGAATCTCACACACAAACAGACAATATCTATTCTCTATATTAGTGGCCCAGCTGTACCAAAACATCTGATGGAGAAGAACAAAATAAAAACGAGAGCAAAATATAAAAAGAAACTTTTTAAGAAAATAAATGTGAGAATTGGAAAAATATCAAATGAAATGAAGATAAAAAAAAATTCAGAAGCAATGTTATTTAGCTTTATTAGTGTCTGCCTGAATGTGGAGAGTCAAGAAACAATATGAAGTCACCCCTATTTCACCGTCTAGGGAGCTTTGATGATGGATCAAGTCCAATCAAAAAAGGAGTTTTCTTCTAGGAAAAGATTAATAAAGGACTTGAAATGCAAGTACAAAAAAATTTCGTAGTTCAGGAAAATTATTACACCCATTTTGGGAGAAAGTATTTACAACTCAAGTGAGCACAGGAGACAATTGATGTGTCAGCGCTACTAATTGAGTGCCGGCATGTAGCTGTGCTATTAGTAATAAGGTAGTTGGAACCTTTCGAAAAACTTTCTCGTTAACACTTTAGCTTGATTGTAGCTAGCGTGCTTGACTAATAAGAAAGAAAGGGTCTCTAGTTTAGTTAAGTCATGCCAAAACTCTCTCGATCTTATCTTATTCGGCACGAATGAGCACAAAGTAGTCAATCAAAACAGAGATACTGGCCGAAATTCTTTCAAGCTAACCTTGGTATGTTTCTTTATTGAACAAAAGTGACGTATTCATTGACCAGCATTCAAGAAAAAGGATGGATGAGTTCAAGTTCAAATTAATTTTGATCTTTTTTTTAAAAAAAATTTAAATATTGAATTTATCAAAATAATTATATTTTTATATCCAACGTTTTCAAGGCTATTTGATTCCTAATTTTTTTCTTTTATGGAAGTAGTGTTTCCATGTACCCTGTCATGCCATGTATTTTTATTTATTTATTTTTTTCATGTTTGTGTTCTATGAAGATTAATGCAAAATCGCCCATATCCAGATATTGTTTAATGGCTCAAGTGGAAATGGAATAATATGGGAAGATCTACATGAAATTTTGGAGCGATTAATTAATATACTTAGTGTATATTCCAACAATGCAATTTTATGAATGGTCATGGTCTTTTTCCAATTTTGAAAATGGGACTAAAATATACTGGTGTGGTCGAATTCCACCACATGCGGTGAAAAGTAGAAACATTATGTTACTTCTAGAATTACTCGTCTAAGACCTCTTGTAACGTTTGGACGTATGTTGCAATCCTTGATGTTGTCATAGAGAAGGACACAACAACATTTTTTAAATATTTCCAATAACCTTTTTACAACGTTTTTTTGCATGTTGCTAATAACCTTTTTGCAACATTTTTTGTATGTTGCTATCTTTTTGCAATTTTTGGCCTATTGTCTATGCTTATATCCTTATTTTTCTTTTTTTCTTTTTTCTTTTTTGCAATATTTTTTTGACCTCGTTGCCGTTAATATTTTAGCAATGTTTATTAAACCTTGTTGTTTCCTACTTTTAAAAAACAAAATTACTACATATATGGTAATATTTATATATACTATTTTACATATATAAAATTTAAGACTACTTCCAGCAGTACTATACAAAGCTCCAACCAATGTTTTCAGGTTTCTCACAAAGGCACCATTTTCCATATAAAAAAAAAAAATATATCGTCTGTCTATTACTCATAAAAGAACAAAATTTTTCAAGAGAAAATACAAAAAAGATTAAAAAAAGAAAAAAAAAAGCGAAATAAAAACCAAAAATTAATAAAATTTGAAAAGAAAAATACAAGGCAAACTCCTTCCACATGTCGACCATACTCTCTTCAAATTTGTGCATTAAGATTAGCACCTTTTAGGAAGAAAAAACCCCTTTCTTATCCGCCATTGGATCTAAGTTGTCGCTTTTATCATTGTCATAGTTCTATTGTGAATTTATCTCTACTCTATTAGCTCGAGTTCTTCTGTTCAATCCTGCAAAATATAAGCATGAAAACTATCAAGGTTTATTCAAGTATCATTTGTGGGAAAATAGAGACATATTACCACTCAGGAAAGAAAATTAAAGATTTGATGGCCCGCAATTCATGTAAATTATCTTAAGAAAATCACTACTCTTCCTACTCTTTTATGAACAAGTCAAATGTAGTCTACTCTACCATTATCTATGAGCAAACTATGCAATAAAATAAAGATTTCAACAGAGTGGATAGAAATGAAATAAGTCATTTCCCGAGGCTATATGCCATACTTTTAAAATGTAGAGGAAAATTATAAGGTATTCAGCCAGAGAACATCTAGTTCCATCCTCTTTTCCCAACTTCAACTTTTCAAACCAGGTCATGTCAAAAACTTTATGACAAGCTGAAAAACTTGAGTCATATCAGATGAAAACATCAACTATTGTTGTACAGGCAAGCCGAGCACATTTTCCACAATGTTTTAAGCACGATTCATTCCATGTGTATATATATTAAAATAATTTAAAAGTTATGGGTCACGGAAAGATGAAAATGAGATAGCAGTTGAAAAGAAATTTTGCCTATAAAACTCGACGTAATCTATATAAATTATATATCCAAAAAATAGAAGTAAACATTTTTTGATGAAGTATGAGGTAGTTACAGCCAGAAGTTAAATTTTCTCCAACCTCAAAAATATAATGGCTATCTTTGTCATCTTCTCCCCTTGGTAGAGAACCATTTTGAGCCAAGACATTAAATTCGCATTGTTTATTGAGTATAAACATATCTAAGTGTATACATTTGTTGTATAATATCTATCTATTTTTTATTGTAAGATCTTAATATATATATGATCTGTATGATATTTCTTTACTCCCTATCTCTGATTTCTCGAATACCTTCATTACACTTTTGCACAGTATGACCATTATGATTGATGTTCAAATGTAGGATGGCAAAGGAGACTTTAGTTTCTGGCACTAGAAAATGAAAACTCTCATGTTACAACTGAATTATTCTAAAGCCTTAGATGAATCTTAGCCTAAAAATACTGTCATTGAGAGAAAAAATGAGCAAGATGAGTTGGCTTGGAGCACTCTATTTCTTCATCTATCTGGTTCTATATTAAGGTAGGTGAGATCAAAACTACTAAAGTTATGGGCTGCCTTAGAGAAACAGTATCTCACCAAGACCCTACCAAATAAGTGCTTTCTGTGGAAACAATTCTTCATTCATAAGTTTGATCCTAGTAGTGACATAGAAGAAAATAAGGATAGGTTTAATAAGATCACAGATGATGTTATAAATTGTCGTGAGAAGATCTCTGATAATCAAAAAGAAGTTGGTGTACTTAATGCACTTGGTGACAAATATAAGGATGTAAAGAATGCCCTAGAATATGGCAAAAGTGACTTGACTATTGAAATAATTCATAGTTCCTTAAAGAATTCAAATTAAAATTTGAACATAAGAAAGTGTTTCATGTTGAGAATTCCTTGCCTAATTCTAAACTCCAACCTAAAGGGTTTAGTAATTTCAGTGAAGCCAATCATAACAAAAGTAGAATTTCACTAAAGAGAAATGAAAAAATAGTAAAGGAAAGTAAAATAAAATTTATAAGGGAAAATGATAAAAATAAAAAGTGCTATTACTGTGGTAAAATAGGTCATTTTATAAAAGACTATTTCATAAAGGCTAATGATCAAATAAATGAATCCAGTCAAGGAAATGGCTCTTCTACCATTGCTACTTCTTATAAAGGAACAAGAGCCAACGTTGGGTTCTTGATTCAAGTTGTTCCTTTTGTATGAGTCCCAATCTCAAATGGTTCACTGATTTCTTTAAACTAAATGAGGGTTGTAAAGTTGAGAAAGAATGAATCTTATAAAGTGAAAGGCATTAGGAACATTGTTTTAAAATTGAAAAATTGTCAGATAGTACTTTTGAAACACACCATATATGTACTTGCCTTAAGAAGATATCTTATTTCCTTAAGGGCTTTAGATGACGAAAATTGTCAAATTGAGATTATAAATGGCTTTACAAATATAACAAATGATCATGACCATATTGTCAATGCATCAAAATCTAATGAAGTCTATGTCATAAGTACTGAATCTATTTCATCCAATAATGCCATGAGCTTAGTGACTCAATCTGATAAATTATAATTATAGCAAAGGAGACTTGGTTACCTTGGTGAAAACGGGCTGAAATTCCTTTCAAAGGAAGGAGAATTTGAAAAGGACAATATTCATAAGTTAACTTCCTGTGAACATAGTATCTTGGGGGGAACATAATAGATTGCCATTTAAGGCAGGCATTTATAAGTCACTAAATAAACTTGATTACATACATAGTAATCGATGGGGGCTTGCACTTGTATCTACAACATTTGGCTATAGATATTATCTTCTTATCATAAATGATTTCTCGAGAAAAGTATGGATTCTTTCAATTAAAAAAATAAATAAATTTGATAGTTTTATAACTTTTAAAAACTTGAAAAAATTAATTGAGAATCAAATTGATAAGAAGATGAAGGTATTAAAAACTAACAATGTTTTTGAACTTTACAATATTGAATTTGATCAGTTCTATAATAATCATGGGATATAGAGGCATAGAATTGTGATTTATACTCAGAAAAATGGAATTGTTGAAAGAATTAATAGAGTATCCTTGAAAGAACCAAATGCACGTTGATCAGCTCTGGTTTACCAAAAGATATTATGGGGAGAGGCTATTAAGACTGCTCGATATCTTAAAAATAGAAGTTCCTATAGTTCCACTGATTATAAAGTACTTGAGAAGGTATGGTCGGGAACTATGCCTAGTTAATATTATCTCAGAACGTTTGGCTATATAGCTTATGCACGGGAAATTGATTCTAAACTTGATCCTAAATCTCAAAAATGTGTTATTCTTGATTATGGGGAAGAAGTTAAAGGCTATGGATAAAAGAAATTAGAGGTTTTAAGGTTATAAAAAGTAGTTCTATTATTTTTAATGAAAAACACTTTCCTTGCCTTATCATCGAGGGAAACTGGCTGAGAAAGACTTTGTATTTACTGAGGTTGAAATTAATATACAGAGTAATGATAATTAAACTCAAATCAAAGTAGAACCTCAAACAATTAAAGATGAAAACTTGGAAGATGACCAAGCTCTAGATCCTGCTACTAGTTTGTAAGACTGCCAACTTGCCAGGGATAGAGATAGAGAGAGAGAGAGAAGAAAAATAAAACCTCCCTCTAGGTTCATATATGCAGATTATGTATTTGCACAGTTTGAATCTGAAACTTTAAACCCTGAACTCACTTCTTAAGAAGAAACATTATCTTGTAAAGATTCTACTAAGTGGCTTGCTTTACAATGAAAACAGAGATGGTTTCTTTGTATAAGAATCGGAATTGGAACCTTGTAAGAAAAAACACTGACTACAAATTTACTGACTGTAAATGGGTTTATAAAATTAAGTAAGGTGAAATGAAATCCGGTGATAAAAGATATAAGACAAGACTTGTAGCTAAGTGTTTTACACAATGAGAATGAATCGATTACATTGAATTTTTTACCTGGTCTGAAATATACTTCTATTGTAAACAACTTGCTCTTGTAACATAATTTGACTTAGAATTAGCACAACTTGATTTGAGGACTATCTTTCTTTCTGGTACATTAGATGAAACCATACATATAACTCAACAAAAAGGTTTTGGAAACAAGAAAAAGAAAAACTTAGTGCCTTTAGAAAAAATCTTTGTATGGTTTGAAACAGACCCCTATGCAATGGTATAAAAGATTTGATTCTTTTATACAAAGCCCTAATTTAAAAAAAAAAAAAAAGTATTATAATCATTGTTTCTATTTTTAAAGTCTTGGAAAATTTGAATTTTTCTATTTGCTCATATATGTTGATGATATACTTCTAGCTGATCATAATAAAACTACCTGTGAAGATTGTCGGTTGATTTGTACAAATAAACAGCAGTAAAAATGCAACACACAAGTATAAAAGAAAAATAACAACACAAGAGCACCAAGTTGTTGACCTAGTTCAGCCGTGAATAGGCTTAATCTGGGGGGCTCAGGTACAGCCCATTCCACTATGGCACAATCGACCTTCCAAGAGAGCAAGAGTACATCAAGAATCACTCAGAAATCACAGTTTCAGTCACCGATCTACAGATCTCTTGAAACACACACACACAAAATCAACCAAACGTATAGGAATTTTACAGTACAAGATCAGCCACTCTTTCAGGCCTGATCATTAACCCAAAATATAAACTCCATTACAGATCGCAGAAACTATACATTAAAGAATGATTTTATAGACTCAAAGAAGGAAGAACTCGAAGAACCAGAGAGAGATACTCAAGAAGAGAGAAAGAGAGAAAAATCTGGAAATTAACCAAAAGTCACGAGACTTTTGGGTTAAGTTGGAAGTCATGTCCCAAGACATGATCTCAACCGTTGGTTTAATCCAATGGTCCAAAATCGGTCTCAACAAGCACAATCCAAGTGAGTATCATGAATCCAATAATCGAGTGCCAACTAGGCAGAGTTTTTCCAAATAAGCTGAAACCTTAATTGACAAAAGTAGCACTCTTTTAAGAGTTTTTTGAGAAGCATCAATTTTTTCACATTCTTCACCTTGATTCTCAATAACACTCGCTCTCTGGTTGCTGAAAGTGCCATGGAACAACTGTCCATCATCATCGCCCTAGTACCTGCAAAAGAAAATTAACCTGTATCAATATGAAGTAAGGATAAAACATGTTTTAAACTTACTTTGGTCCCCATATCAGAAGGATTTCTTTCAGTATGAACTTTATTCAATTTAACTTCACCCAGAGATAATTTTTCTCTAATAAAATGATACTTCACCTCAATGTGTTTCGATCTTTCATGATAGATAGGATTTTTACTAAGTAGCACGGCACTCTGACTATCAGTATATAAAATAGGAGTATCATTTATAAAGTTCAGTTCCTTTAAAATCCCCATTAACCAAGTACATTCTTTCACAGCTTCAGTTATGGCTACATACTCAGCTTCAGTGCTAGATAATGTAACTAGTGGTTGCAATTGTGATTTCCAGGTTATGCAATTTTCCCCAAGTGTAAAGAAATAAGTTGTAGTAGACAATCTACTATCTTTGTCACCCACAAAATCAGCATCAACATACCCTTTTAAAGTTAAATTTTCAGATCTTCTTTCATACACTAATCCTAGATTTAGTGTACCAACAATATACTTAAGTAACCATTTCATTCCAGTCGAATGAGGCTTGCCAGGATTGGACATAAATCTACTTAGGAAACTAATTGCATAGGCCAGGTCTGGTCTAGTTGTTATCATTGAAAACATTACAGAACCTATGGCATTTGCATAGGGTATATTTTCCATTTCCTTCATTTCTTCTGTAGATTTAGGGGAGTGTGTTTTAGATAGGTTCATGTGGGCAGCTAGGGGTACATTTACTGTTTTACTATCTTTCATACCAAATTTGGTCACAACTTTATTTAGGTATGCTTCTTGTGTGATGGTTAACTTGTTTTCAGATCTAATTCTTTTTATAATCATCCCTAGAATTTTTTTAGCATATCCTAAGTCCTTCATATCGAATTCAGATTTCAAGAGATTCTTTAATCTAGAAATTTGAGACTTATCAGGACTGGCCAGAAGCATATCATCTACATAAAGTAGTAAATAAATTTCCCCCCCACTTTTCATATTGTTATAGTATAAACAAGCATCAAATTCACTTCTTTTAAACCCAATCTTTAACACATATGCATCAAACCTTTTATACCACTGTCTAGGGCTCTGTTTCAGCCCATACAGTGACTTTTCTAACTTGCAAACATATTCAGCTTTGTTTTTAACTTCAAAACCTTGAGGCTGACTCATGAAGATATCCTCTTCTAATTCCCCATGTAAAAAAGCAATTTTCACGTCAAGTTGCTCAAGTTCCCAATTATATTGAGCAACCATGACCAATATCAACTTATGGTTTTATATTTGATTACAGGTGAGAATATCTCATTGTAATCAACTCCCTCTATTTGAGTATACCCCTTTGCCACTAGTCTAGCCTTAAACCTAACAGGATCAGTTGAGTCACTACCCTCTTTAAGCTTGTAGACCCATTTACACTGCACTACCCTTTGATCCTTAGGTTTTTTAACAAGCTTCCATGTTTTATTTTCATTCAAGGATTGCATTTCTTCTTTCATGGCCCGTAACCAGTTTTCAGAATTTTTCCCATGAATAGCTTCTTCATAAGAAGTTGGTTCAGCTTGTTCTATTTCTTCTCTAGAAACTAAGGCAAAGTCTGTCATATTTAATAGTTCATATCTAGGATTGGGTCTAGGTTGTCTTCTTACCCTATCCCTAGTTAATTGATAATCTTGAACCTCAGTTTGTTCAGCAATATGATCAGGTTCTTCAACCCTATTATGGGGTTCATTAGGCTCTACAGGTTCAGTAGTTTGTTCAACTTGATGATGTACAACTTCATTTTCATCATCTTCAAGTTGAGATGGGTTAAATTTAGTTAACTTCACCTCACTCTGAACCGTCTGATTATTTACAGATTCATTTGTTCCTTTAGAACTTTGTTTTAGGCATGGCATTTCTGATTCATTAAAGATTACATCTCTACTCTTGATAATCTTAATGCCTGGACCACCTAAAACCCACAACCTGTAGCCTTTAACACCTTCTGGATACCCTAGCATCACACATTTGATGGCTCTAGGTTCCAACTTTCCTTCAGATTGATGTGCATATGCTGCACATCCAAAACCCTAATATGAGTTAGGTTTGGGGTTTTTCCTGTCCACAATTCTTGTAGGGTCTTAAACCCTATACCGCTGGAAGGGGACCTATTAATCAAGTAAGCTGCTGTACAAGCAGCTTCAGCCCAAAACCCTTTAGCCAAACCAGAACTAATAAGCATGCATCTTACTTTATTCATTATAGTCCTATTCATTCTCTCAGCTACCCCATTTTGCCGAGATGTGTATTTTACAGTCCTATGCCTTAATATTCCTTTCTGTTTACAGAAATTATGAAATTCTATATTACAGAACTCCAGCCCATTATCAGTTCTTAGGGTTTTCAGTTTCTTTTCTAATTGATTTTCAACAATGTTCAGCCATAATCTGAACTTCTGGAAAGTTTCAGATTTAGCCTTTAAGGGATAAATCCAAACCTTCCTAAAGTAGTCATCTACAAGTGATAAAAAGTATTTACATCCACCAAAGGTGGAGTGTTTTTCTGGGCCCCAAAGATCAGCATGCATATAATCCAAGGGTCTATTGGTTCTGTATGAGCTAGATTCAAAACTAACCTTGTGAGACTTTCCTAACACACAAGTCTCACAAAAGTTCATTGGCTCAATATCATCTTTTTCAAGTAATTTTTGATTACTTAAAGATTTTAGCCCTTTATTTCCAATATGTCCCATTCTATTATGCCAAAGACTAGATTTGTTTTCATTAACAGTTAAAGCATTTGAATCAGGTGATATAACTGTTTCACCCTCTAGATAATATAACTCATTCCTTTTAGGTCCTTTCATTACTACTAAAGAGTCCTTCATAATTTTCAGGATTTTATTATCAGATTTGAAAGTATATCCCTCATCTTCAGGTATCCCTAGTGAAACAAGGTTCCTTTTCAGATTTGGGACATATCTAACATTTCTTAAAGTTCTGACAATGCCATCATACATTTTTATGGCAATGTCACCCGTGCCTATCACAGTTTGGGAATTATTATCACCCATATACACCTTTCCTTGTTCTATTTCTTTATAGTTATAAAACCATGTTCTTTCAGGACACATATGAAATGTACATTCAGTGTCCAAAATCCAGACTCTAATGGAGTTTTCAGTTGACACATTTAATACATGCAGGCTATCTAATTTAGACACTATGGCTGCATTATTTTGATCATTATTGTTCTGATCTTTTAATTTTATTTTCCAGTTAAAGCAGACCCTTTTAAAGTGTCCCAACTTCCCACAATTATAACACTTCTTATTACTTCTATCTTTAGATTTAGATCTACTTTTAGATCTCTCCTTCAATTTCTTGTTTTGGAAATTGAATTCTTTCTTCTCAGTTCTTCCCCTTACAAATAGGCTCTCTTCTCTATAGTTGGTTCTATTTTCTCTCCTAACTTCTAACTCTCGTGATCTTAATGAATCTGTTACAATTGATTGTGTAAGAGTGTCCCTAGAATATTTTATGGCATTCTTAACATCTTTGTAAGATTCAGGCAGTGAATTTAAAAGAATAATAGCCAAGTCCTCATCTTCAAATTTTTTATCATTGTGTGCTAAGCTCTTAACTATAATACTGAAGTCACTCAAATTGACTTCCAAATCCTTTCCAGGGTCCATTTTAAAACTAAATGGTTTTCTAACAAATATATCCTGTTAGGTAGGTTTTTGGTCAAGAATAAACCATCCAAGGCAGTCCACAAAGTTCTTGCAGTTTTAGAGTCATCAACTTGTCTAACCACATTATCAGATAAATGTAAGATTATTGATCTATAGGCAATCTCATTCATTTCTTCAATTTCATCAGGTTTTCCTTTTAACTCATCAGAAAAAGTTTCAGGATCATCGAGGGCTTTTGCAACCCTTTGTTGGACCAAAATGGCCCTCATTTTTTGCTTCCATATTGAGTAGTCCCCCTTTCCATCGAATTGTGACAATTCGACCTTCGAACCCATTACAGATTTTGTAAAAGGGTGGACACTACTCATGGATACAACAGAAAATGTTTTTGAAAGATTTTGTTTTAAGTAATTTCAAGAAAACCAATAAACAGTTTCAAGAAACCCAAAAAAAAAATATTCAGTAACAATTTTCAGAGATTGAGTTAAGTACAACAGATATTTGACAGTAAGTTTATATATCAAGAACGGACAGATATATTACAAATTTCAGTCAGATATCCCAAAAACAAGGGAGTTTTCATAACTAGATCACAGGTAAGTTGATAGACAATTATTTTCAGTTAACTAGATAAAGAACAGCATGCTTCGTGAAATCTAATACATCATGATTAACCCGTGTAATACCAGGTTCAATCGAAATAATGGTCAGATCATACCGGTTCAGCAGTATTTATTTCATATAGACAAAGCATTCAACAAGCCCAGCAGTTAACTCGAACCACAAATCAATGTCACCTTCCAAAGAAAAACAGACAAATCAGTGACTATTATTACCAAAAAAAAATGAAATGAAAAATGTAACCGAACCGCCCTTTCTATGTAGATCTGATAAATCAATCTACACCGTTCGAAAAGAAACCCAAGAAATAACCCAGTATGGTTTTGTATAGTTTATACCGAACCGAACCCAGAAGCCAAATAGGCTCTGATACCAATTTGTGAAGATTTTCGGTTGATTTGTACAAATAAACAGCAGTAAAAACGCAACACACAAGTATAAAAGAAAAATAACAACATAAGAACACCAAGTTGTTGACCCAGTTCAGCCGTGAATAGGCTTAATCTGGGGGGCTCAGGGACAGCCCGTTCCACTATGGCACAATCGACCTTCCAAAAGAGCAAGAGTACATCAAGAATTACTCAGAAATCACAGTTTCAATCACCGATCTACAGATCTCTTGAAACACACACACACGAAATCAACCAAACGTATAGGAGTTTTACAGTACAAGATTAGCCACTCTTTCAGGCCTGATCATTAACCCAAAATATAAACTCCATTACAGATCGCAGAAACTATACATTAAAGAATGATTTTACAGACTCAAAGAAGGAAGAATTCGAAGAACCAGAGAGGGATACTCAAGAAGAGAGAGAGAGAAAAAATCTGGAAATTAACCAAAAGTCACGAGACTTTTGGGTTAAGTTGGAAGGTCATGTCCCAAGACATGATCTCAACCGTTGGTTTAATCCAATGGTCCAAAATCGGTCTCCACAAGCACAATCCAAATGAGTATCATGTATCCAATAATCGAGTGCCAACTAGGCAGAGTTTTTCCAAATAAGCTGAAGCCATAATTGACAAAAGTAACACTCTTTTAAGAGTGTTTTGAGAAACATCAATTTTTTCACACTACCATTAATTCTTTAAAAGAAAAACTTAAATATAAATTTGAAATTAAAGATTTAGGACCTGCTAGAAGAATATTAGGCATGGAAATAATAAGAGATAGAACAAATGGAAAATTATTTCTAACACGAGTCTTATATTAAAAAGATTGTTAAAAGGTTTCTATTCATGAATCTAAACCTGTCAGTTTGCCTATATCTGCCTGTGTGAAGTTATCTATTGATCATTGACCTAAATCTGAAGATAAGTTTGACAAAAATGGCAAATGTGCCTTATGCGGAAGAAATAGGTTTTGTTATGTATATTATGGTATGCTTTAGACCTGATATTGCTTTTGTTGTAAGTGTTTCAAGAGATTTTTGAGTAATCTAGGTGAATTTTGTTGGGAAGCCATGAAACATTTAATCAAATACCTAAAGGGCATTCAGAAACTAGTGTTGGATGAAAGATGTGTTTACTAACTTGGATTGGTTAAGGCTTTTAAGAGGACAACACTAATAGGAAGAAGGAAGTGAAAAAGGAAACTTGTATTTCTTAAATTCAAGACTTTATACACTTTTTGGCTTGTTACAAAATGGAGGGCACTACCCCTTTATATAGTGTTTACAAGAAGATTCTAGTCCACACATTTTCTAGAGATACCTAGACCACATATCAAGATATTTTCCTAGAATTCTCTAGATATTCTTTATAAAACTACATATCTTACTTAGATATTTATATAGATTTTTCTAATAGATATTTATATAGATTTTTCTAGATAATGCTTCTAGAAATGCTATGTATGTTGGGCCTTTTAATTGATTTGGGCCTATAAGCAAAATCCTTAAGCCCATATTATTTAGTCCAAAAATCAAGTTTACTACTCAACATCCCTCCTTAAACTTGATTTTGCTACTCCAAGTAGAGTTCTTAACTTACGGAACACATCATGCTTGAGTGGCTTAGTGAAAATGTCGGCGATCTGCTCCTGGGAGGTTACATATTTCAGCTACACTTCTTTCTTTGCAATGCTTTCTCTTATGAAGTGATATCTTGTATCAATGTGCTTGCTTCTATCATGGAATACTGGGTTCTTTGCCAATGCCAATGTCGATTTGTTATCAACATGGATTTCGATTGGCTCTTCTTGTGATACTCCAAGCGTCTTCAACAAGTTTCTAAGCCAAATCGCATGGCAGACACTTGATGTAGCTACAACATATTCAGCTTCACATGTACATAGTGCTACGATCGATTGTTTCTTTGAGCTCCAAGTGAAAGCTGTGTCGCCCAAGTAAAACACGTACCCAGTCGTACTCTTTCTATCATCACTATCTCCGCCCCAATCGCTGTCACTATATCCAACAAGTTTGAACTCATTAGATGATGAATAGACTAAGCCATAATCAAGCGTACCTTTGATGTAGCGAAGAATTCTCTTTGCAGTTTTCATAAGGGTCATGGTAGGTATCTCCTTATAGCGACTAATGAGCCCAACTCCAAAAAGGATATCTGGTCTTGTGAACGTCAAATATCTTAGACTTCCAACAAGACTCTTAAAAAGTGTTGGATTTACTTTTTCACCTTCATCATTCTTCGACAACTTGATTCCGCATTCGACAGGGGTGCATACGGGCTTACAGTCCTCCATATTGAATTTCTTTAGAATTTCTTTCGCATATCCTTCTTGTGAGATGAAAATGCAGTCCTCCATTTGCTTTACCTCTATCCCAAGATAGTAGGCCATATGGCCGATATCCGTCATCTCAAATTCTTGAGCCATGACCTTCTTAAACTCAGTGATCATACTTTGATTATTTAATGTAAATATAAGATCACCTACATACAAACAAACAAGCAAAATATCTCCCTTCTCATTTACCTTTGTATAAAGGGCATACTCGTGAGGGCATTTTGTGAAGTTATTTTCTAGAAAATGCTTGTCAATTCTACTATTCCATGCCCTTGGAGCCTGTTTCAACCCATATAAAGCCTTTCTGAGTTTCAAGACTTTACCTTCATGTCCTTTTACTTTATAGCCCATTGGTTGCTCCACATAGATTTCTTCTTCGAGATAACCATTTAGAAAAGTTGATTTTACGTCCATTTGAAATATCCTCCACTTATTTTGCGCTGCAAGAGAGATAATTAATCTTATGATTTCTAAACGAGCAACAGGAGCAAATACCTCTTCATAATCAATTCCCGACCGTTGGTTGTAACCTTTGGCAACCAATCTTGCTTTGTATCTTTCTACGTCTCCTTTAGCGTTCTTCTTTGCCTTGTACACCCACTTAACTCCGATTGCTTTCTTTCCTTTGGGAAGAGTTGTCAGCTCCCACGTGTCATTTTTCTCTATAGCCTTAATCTCTTCATCCATAGCATCTCTCCATCTTTTATTTTACACCGCGTCTTCATACCTTATTGGTTCACAATCGACAAAAAGACAAAAAAGTGTGAGATCATTTTGATTTTCGGTTATCTCATATAGGTCTTGTAGGCTCCTCATCCGTGGTGTCCTTTCGCTTGAACTTTCTCCTTGTGAAGATGATGGAGAAGCATTTCCATGAGTGGGTGATAGAGGTGGACTGATAATCTCTTGTTGCTCTCCATTCTTTTGTTCTTCTTCATCAAAGAATGGTAAGAAGTCATAGTCTTCTTCTTGGACACCCCAATCCCAAGCTCCTTCTTCATCAAACTCAACATCTCTACTTATGGTGATCTTCTCATTGCTTGAATTATACAACGTGTAGCCTTTAGAGCGAGAGTCATAGCCGATGAAGACATACCTTTCACTTTTGTCATCTAACTTGGTCCGTTTTTGATCTGGTACATGGGCATATGCAATGCTCCCAAATACTCGTAAGTGAGAGATGCTGGGCTTTCTTCCACTCCATGCTTCTTGTAGTGTCTTATTCCACACACTTCTAGAAGGTGATCGGTTAGACAGATACACGGCGCAATTAACAACTTCAGCCCAAAGTTCTTTGGGCAATCTCTTACTTTTGAGCATGCAGCGGGCCATGTTAAGAATGGATCTATTCTTTCTTTCGGCTACTCCATTTTGTTGGGGAGAGTATGGAACCGTCAATGGACGACGAATTCCATTCTCCTCACAATATTTCTCAAACTTTTTGAAGGTGAATTCTCCTCCTCTATCAGATCTCAAGGCTTTTATACTATATTCACTTTCTTTTTCAACAAGAGCTTTAAACTTCTTAAAAGTTTCAAAAACCTCCAATTTTTGTTTAAGAAAATAGACCCAAGTCTTTCTACTAAAATCATCAATAAAAAGAACAAAATAATTGCTCTTACCGAGAGAGCTTGGATTCATTGGCCCACAAACATCGAAGTGTACAAGTTCTAGCGACTTCTTAGCTCTTGTAGATGCTTCTTTTGGAAAACTTTTTCTCGAATGCTTTCCAAGTAAGCATCCTTCACATAATTGATCCGCATGATTTATTGGAGGCAAACCTTTCACCATTTTCTTCTTACTCAACAACTTTAAGCCTCCAAAATTAAGATGCCCAAATCTCAAGTGTCAAAGCCAAGATGAATCTTTAAAACAAGCTTTTAAGCATTTAGCGACATCATTTTGAATGCTTAACGCAAACATTCTATTTCTTGTCATAGGGACTTTGGCAATCAAATTTTCTCTTTGATCTCTTATTGAAAGACTATGATCCTTCAAATGAATATCATAGCCCTTCTCTAAGAGTTGTCCCAAATTTAAAATGCTATTCTTCATATTGGGCACATAATAGACATTTGAGATAAACTGATGCGTACCATTTTTTAAGCGGATCAAGATTTTACCTTTTCCTTTCACCGGAATCTTGGATTCATCTCCAAAGGTAATGTTACCACTTACTGATTCATCAAGCTCCACAAACATGTTTTTTCTTCCACACATATGGTTGCTTGCTCCTGTATCCAAATACTAAGTATTCTTTTCTCTACTCTCTTCACCTTTGTAAGCCAGTAGTAGTGCAGGATCTACTTCACTTTCCCGACAAGCGTAATTGGCTTTCTCCTCAACTTGGTTAGTAATATTTCTACATTCTGAAGCATAATGACCAAATTTTTGACAATTGTAACATTTAATTTGAGATTTTTCATACCTTGGTCCTTCATTTTTCCTCGTACCTTTTTCTCTTCCGCGACCTCTAGTAGAAAATGAACTTTGTCTTCTTTCCTCCTTGTAGAATGCAATTCTTCCTCGATCTTGGCCTCGTCCTCTTCCTCTTTGGCTTCTTCTACTATTGAACCTTCCTTCACCCTCGTTCAAAGTGAGCTTTATTTGAAGAGCTTGCTCTAATGGCTCTTCTTTCACTTTCTTCCTTAGTCTTTCCTCATGGGCTTGTAAAGATCCCATGAGTTGATCGACACTCATACTATCTAGATCTTTAGATTCCTCAATGGCTACAACTATGTAATCAAATTTAGAATCTAAAGACCTAAGTATCTTCTCAATTACTCGAGTGTCGTTCAACTTTTCTCCATTCCTTTTTAATTGATTCACAATAGCTAATACTCTAGAGAAGTAATCAGAAATTGATTCCGATTCTTTCATATGTAAAGCTTCAAACTCACCTCGAAGTGTTTGAAGTCGAACCTTTTTCACCTTCTCAACTCCTTTGTGGGAGTTTTGCAAGATCTCCCATGCTTCCTTACTTGTAGTAGCACAAGCTACTTTCTCGAAATGCCTTCATCTAAGGCTTGATAGATGAGGGTGAGCGCCTTCTTGTCCTTCTTCCTTGCATCCTTCAAACTATCCCTTTGTGCTTGGGATAGAGCAACCTCGTCTTGTGACTCCGTGTAGCCTTTCTCTATGATCTCCCATGCATCTTGCGACCCGAGCAATGCTTTCATCCTTATACTCCAATTGTCGTAGTTATCCTTGTTGAGTTGGGGGACTTGAAAAGGAATCATCCCACTTGCCATTTTGCACAAGAACCTTGGGGCTCTGATACCAGTTTGTTGGATGAAAGATGGGTTTACTAACTTGGATTGGTTAAGGCTTTTAAGAGGACAACACTAATAGGAAGAAGGAAGTGAAAAAGGAAACTTGTATTTCTTAAATTCAAGACTTTACACACTTTTTGACTTGTTACAAAATGGAGGGCACTACCCCTTTATATAGTGTTTACAAGAAGATTCTAGTCCACACATTTTCTAGAGATACCTAGACCACATATTAAGATATTTTCCTAGAATTCTCTAGATATTCTTTATAAAACTACATATCTTACTTAGATATTTATATAGATTTTTCTAATAGATATTTATATAGATTTTTCTAGATAATGCTTCTAGAAATGCTATGTATGTTGGGTCTTTTAATTGATTTGGGCCTATAAGCAAAATCTTTAAGCCCATATTATTTAGTCCAAAAATCAAGTTTACTACTCAACAACTAGACCTTATCTTTAAAACTGATAAAAATGGTGTTAATTCGAAAGGATTTGTTGATTCTAATTTTACTGGTAATTCTAATAACCTAAAGTCTACTTTTGCATACTTTATGTGATAAATAATACTTGCATTATTTGGAAGTCTTAGCTTCAAAAATCAGTTGCTTTATCTTCTGCTAAATTTGAATATATTGCTGTTGCTAAAGTTGTTAAAGAAGATCTTTTGCTAAAAGGGTTATTAAATGAATTAGGATTTACAGAAAATAAGGTGGAGCTTTCTTTTGATAATCAAAGTGCCATTTTCTTGAGTATGAATCTTATGTTTTATGATAGAACTAAACGCATAGGTGTTAAGTTTCATTTCATTAGAGATATAACTGAAAATTGTGATATAAAACTTGTTAAAATCCCTACCAAATTTAATCCAGCTAATGCAGGGACAAAGGTAATACTGTTGAATAAATCTTAAGATTCTCCATGGTTGTTGAATCTTGAATATAACTAATTTTCTAGTTTTGTAACAGATTTAAAAATGAGAAATGAACTACGAGATAGAGTTTGGATCCATTTACAGATTCCCAAAATGCAACAAAAGTGGAGATTGTAGATTTAGGTTGCAAACATTTTGTAGAAGCCCAGGCAATTGATCCAGTAAGTAGTCATATTAAACCCAAAACCCGGCCATTTTTTATCCATTTGTGTGAAGCTTCCAGAAATAGAAAAATCGTTGAAACACAACTTTGGTTCAAAATGTAACTCTTCTGGATGGATGACACGTGGATTTTTTCGCACCTTTGGATCCGTATTTTTGCCTTATTTCATTAAGGTTTTGGTTGATACAATCGCCCCCTTCTTTTGTGTTCTACGTGTGGCTGCTCTCTTTCTGTGATTCTTGTAGTCATCCTCTGGATGATGTCTGAGTATTTTCTTCGGGTGATTGTTGTAGTAATTTAGAGTAGATTGTTTTGCTACTTCTTTGTGAGGATTCTATGTAATAAGAAAGGTTGAGAGATTAAGGTTCGAGAAACCATTTGTTGTTCGTGCTGTAATCTAATCTTTACCTATTTTGGGGTTTTATAGTGGATTCGAGCTATATCTTTAGGGAGTTGAACGGGGGATTAGGCATTAGAAGTGGTCACTGAACCTTCAGGGCCTTTGGCTGAAAAATCTTGTGTTATTGTCATTTTGCATGCTTTCTTTGCTGTTTTTACAAAGGAAATTTGAGCCATAGTTGTCAACTTGTTTCTATCTAGGACCAACACAGACATGTGAGTCTAGGATATGAATATGTTATAAAATGAAGTTAAGAATGGAATATTTTCTTTTACGTATGTAAAGTCTACTGAAAACCTAGCTGGTCTACTTACTAACCTCTTTTGAGATAATTACAAAGATCAACACCAAGAAGGATGTCGCTGAAATTACTTCATTAAATGATTTACGATTACAGTAGCCCTACCTAATACCCAAAAAAAAATGTACTTTAGCTTCGAAGGTAGAAAAAATCATTCAATAAATGAACAGTATTAGCACCATGCATATGTAAATTATCATATCTTAGATAATTAGTACCGACTGTTATAGTTGGAGAGTTCAAGTTTATAAATTCTTAATGAGGTTTAGCATATGATACATGTATGTCAAAATATATTAAAGACGTTAAAAGAATTTCATGAGTATGAACTTAGAAATGATCGTTTTTCTCTTAAAAGTTCACGAAAAGGATAAGCTCGAGTCCATAAAATTTTCTAAGCGAAAAAAAAGTATCTAATTTCTACAGATTCGCAAGAAGAGTCTCTTCCAAAGTTGAGCAGTCAAGTGAACTTCGAAGAAGCAAAAATGCCTTCTAAAAAATTAAGGTTTGGGACTAAATGAAATTTATTTTGCCGACTTATTTTTCTTTGTTAGGATGAGAGAAATAAAATGGACGGTGTAAGAACAATTCCTTTTTGTTCTTCAAGTAGAAAGTAATCCTAAAACTTATAAAAGAGAAATGTCTTCGAGGGATTTCACTTTTTAGAAAGATGATGAATTCTTTTATATAGAATAACACTTGTGAACTTTCTGATTTAACACTCGACTCGACTCTAGACAATTGGTTATAAGTTCCTGTTTAAGAAGAAATATTATTTTGATGGTACTCTCCAAACCTTTTAGGTTATATTAATAAATGAAAATTATCAAAAAGTAGAAGGAATGATTTTTGACACATATGCACCAGTAACTATAATAACTTTGATTAGAATTTTATTTCTGTTTATAATTTCCATGTTCATCAATGAACGATAGAACTAGATTCTTAAATCGGGATTTTGATGAGGTCTATATGAAACAATTTTTTCTTCTTCGCAATGAATATATTTATGCTAACTAGTTAAATTGTTGTCTGGTTTTAAACAATTACCCAACAAATGATGTGATAAAATTAATAGCGCAATAGCTTCTAATATATTAATTCGTAAAATTGAAAATGAGTGTTTGTATTAAAAAGCATATGATGAATATAATGTGGTTATTGGATTTTATGTTAACGACATTTTGATTACAAGTAATCAAGTGAAAATGATATAAGAGAAAGAGATTTCTATCTTCTACATTCAATATGAAAATCTCTGACAAATTGATACCATTTTACAGATTTCAGTAATAGAAGATATTGAGGGTTATTCTTTATCTCATACACATTATAAAGAGAATGTAGCGAACAAGTTTGAAAATTAGAAGAAAAGAAATGAGTATCTTAGCTGATCCAAGTATAAATCTTGTAAAGAATGACAAAGAGCCATTTCATAATTCAACTATGTAAGTTCAATTAGTAGTAGAATGTACGCATTAGTGTACAAGACTCGACGTAGCATTTATAGTTACTAAACCAAGTATGTTTACTAGCAAACGAAGTGCACAACATTAGTAGAGTTTTTTTTGGTTACGA
>NW_019227801.1:103531-111267 GCF_002742605.1 Olea europaea var. sylvestris | reverse complement strand
AGTTTGATCCATAATAAAAATAAATAAAAATGTGCTTGTGGTGGTTCAAAGGGAATAAAAAAAAGATTTTAAAGCAATTACTTGGAATTATATCTTGTGCTTCAACTTTCGTATATAGAAAAAGGAAAATTATCTGCAGACGTTCTTCGCACTTCTGTCCTAACTGCAACTTCTTGTGAATCACTTCTATTTGAACATAATATTTTGTGAAGCTTTCTCAACATCAATTTTAGTGAAGTTTTATCAGCTAGTTCTGAGTACTGTAGTGCAAGGAATGGTCCATTCTGAGTTGAAAAAGGCAAGAAGACTTCATGAACTGGCTCCTTATTAATGTGGTAGTTTGAGAAAGAAAACTGGGAATTGAAGTTGAACCTTGCTTGGTGTGCAGGGAAAGTGCAGCAAAGGGAGAATGTGGCATCATTCCATTGGACATTGATTTTAAAAAAAAAAAATGAAGGGAAAATTCAAGTACATAGGTGTGCTGCCAATGCAGCACCTGTTCAGCCCCTGTAGGATGTTCTCTCCCCCTGTAAATTTATCCGAAACTGGAGGCAATTTTTTTTGGACGCTTCTACACGTACAGTAAGATTTTTTTTTTTTTTTTTTTTTTGGACCCACACACTTGTCTCTAATCTGGTGGAATTCTGTGAAAAAAATTCTGTATGACCAATTTTTTCCTTTTTTTTTTTTTAACTAAAAGTTTGTTAAAAGTAATAACTTTCTGGATTTACTTCACATTGTAATCATACATTATCTGTCAAAGGTACTTGAAACAGAACTTCCTCATTTTGAGATGTAAAATACAGTAAATAGTACATGCCACGTGAAATTCTCAAATTCAATATACTTGGGCATGCTTGGTACTTAGTAGTTGATGGTATAGAACAGTAGTATATAAGCTGCAGAATCTTGATAGTTGTTCTATGAGGCCTTGTTTTTCTTCCTCAACTAAGAAAGGGAATCCGATAAACTCGGCTAGTTTCTGTATAAAGAACACTATATTGTCTTTCAGATCCTCGTATCTCAGAAACAACACCTTCCTTAGGCTGTTCAAGCTCGCATAGTCGCATTCCAATATCACATCATATCCTCCAAAAAGGGCCGAAAGTGTGAACACCTTTGCAGAACATTTCAAAGGCTTCATCAATGGCAAGTGGCTCTTAGTCTTTTCTCCTGTTCGCAACCTCAAAATACCTGTGAGAGATGAATTGATCCAAGGCGTTCCTACACATGTAGACAGACTTTGTTTGAAGAATGGTATTAGGAAGCAAATCGTAAGGCATGTGAGATAAAAACATTCTTGGACTTGGAATGCTCACAAGATCGGGACTTTCATTGTCACGATAAACATTCAACTCGAGGATCGATCAATGGTATAATTATTGCGATTGCATCTAAAAAAGGGGGCTTTCATCCAAGCAGCTCCTGATTTATGCCAATAGTATATTAGTGTCGTGTTCATTGAAGTGTTTCTGGGTGGATACTGTTATTCAACTCGAGGATCAATCAATGGTATAATTATTGCGATTGCATCTAAAAAAGGGGGCTTTTATCCAAGCGGCTCCTGATTTATGCCAATAGTATATTAGTTCGTGTTCATTGTAGTGTTTCTGGGGGGATACTGTTATTAGTGTCATGTTCATTTAAGTGTTTCTGGGTGGATACTGTAGGCCGGAACCATCTTATCAGACAACAAAAACCTTTTTACCTACCGACACAGGCAATGACCATTCCGGTTTCTCTATCGTGGAAGTCTTAGCATGAACTCTTGGAATACATCCCTTACTTAACATGGGCATCGATTTTCACCATATGGAAGGAAGATATCAAGAAAATTCGATGTTATATATGAACCACTGCAATGTGGGATTGCTTAAAAACTATGAGATGTAATGCTATATACCAAACAGTGCTTAAGATGAAAAAAAAGATACCCACAAGCCATGCTTGCATTTTTCATTGTGGTAAAATGCGTGCCCGTAACCCAGCAAAAAGAGAAGCAATCAAGAATCTCATCGTCTCTTCGGTAGGCCAACCGATCGAGTTGGGCTGGACGTCCATGTCACAGAACCTTTCTCTAGGAATATGAATTTTTTGGGCCAAGTAATTGGGATCCTTATGAATTGAAGGTTTGTATTGCTACCAAGCTCGGAAAGCTACTTATTATGCTTGTTTAGATATCATTATAAGTTATATAAATTATAATATGATAGAAATGAGTGGTGAATATTAGTCATGGGTCGTACAAAATGCTTTGTCAAAATTAAAGTTTGACTTTGACTTTTAAATTATAAGGAGATTATAATGAAATATCCAAACAAGTACACGTTTGGCAGAGATTATAATGAAAATTAATAATGTATCTAACGAAATGTGTGGATAATAAACGACTAATAGTTGTGAACAAGGGGTCAAAATTAATAGTTTGACCTTAACATTGATTGCAAACTATAATGAGAGTATTTTTTTACGAACAAGCACCTGAAATGTGTTACTTCTCATTTGTCCCTTACCTGTGTACCTTCCGTAAGATACCCAATATCTGACCTTAAAATTTTTCCCCTTCTTTCCTCTCTACCTCTGTATTTGAAAACCTTAAAAGCAGAAAAAGTTAATAAGAAATACACAGTCAGATCGTCACGCAATTTGGTGTTATATACAAGATAAATAACTGGAAAATATCGCAAGGCCTGACATTGGGGTTTTATGATGCATAATATTCCCGAAAACAAGAGAAAAATACGCACCTGTATATCAAGTGACACTGTGACAGCAGTGTGAGATAGCGGACATCTCTCACCATTTTCTTTATTTCCCATGCTCCGTGCGTGCGTGCATGTGTACGTTAAAAATCTCAAAGAAATAAAGAAGAATCTAACCATGGTCCAGAATCCCATTCTTATTTTTACTTCATACAAGTGATGTTTGCTAACAAATTGACTGATTTATTTGATCAAGCTGATTCTTCGTTACTTTAACTTCATTGTGTTCCATTAAGGCAGATAATCAGCTACAAGAGATCAGTTCATATGTCAATCAGCAAGAACCTCAAGTACACACAGCGTACATGTTTATCACAGCTCTTTCTACAGGAATAAAGAGGGCCTCCATTCTTTAAATGAATATGGTCAAACTGATGAAATCATCTCAACTCCTTCCCCTCAAACAATGATCAAGCAGGAAGAAAAAAAATTATATTCAGGTTCAAAAACAGATATGTTACACTATCATAAGCATGGACAAATGGCTATCTGATAATCTACCATAAGCAATAGAAATAAGGCTAAAATTTTGCCAGGATTTATAGTGCAAATTGAAACCAATATCGCAGATCTACTAAAAAGGATGTAAGTGATACTAGATGCTGGCTTACCAGATATAAGAAGTCAGACAGTCTTCTTGTAGTTGGATGTTGCACGTCCATGAAATCCCAAAATAAATAGATCTACTTGTCATAATTTCGAACACTACTAAAAATGCTTCATCAAAAACAGCAATTAGATATTAACTTGCTTAGGCAGTATAGGAAAACGCATTTAAACTTTTGAGAATATAGTTCCAACGGAAGATATTTTCGTACTAGATTTCTGGACAATTGATAATTATTTGTCACTGTGACACATGGTACAAACCAAATAGCAGCTGCACTAATGTTAGAACACATAGTTCTTCTATCGAACCATATAAGTCTAGTTTTTAGCTATGACGCATGGTACAAACCAAATAGCAGCTGCACTAATGTTAGAACACATAGTTCTTCTATCAAACTATATAAGTCTAGTTATCCATATAAGTCTAGTTTTTAGCTTACCCATTACATGTGTATTAGAGCTTCAAGTAGTCAGCAGTTCTTTGTCCTCTTAATATTGTTCAAATGAAGCACCATTAAATATAAACAGGAGCAAATCTTATTTATTGATTAGTGAACATTCCGTATCTAAGTGTGCTGCATGTGCAGGAAATACAACAAGTTAGGAAAAGAAACCACAACTTTGAGTTTTGTTCGGTAGCAAGTTACCCTTTCATAAACTGTTCTTGCTGTTTACCAACAATCTATATTGCATTTTTTACATGGTAAGACAATACAGCTTTAATAGCACAAAGATGTTACACTACTGAATCTTGATGACATACTTTACAGCAATTAAATATACAAAGTCTATGGACCATAGTTTGAGGCCTCGAGTCACCTTAATATGATGGAGCGTTGCCATAAGCTTTATAAAGCACGATAGCAGTCATATAGTCACTGTTTCAGATATACACAGACTCTAGCATCTGCCTTAAATGGCATGAAATGGACCCATCCTCTCCACATAGCGAGTCCAATAAGGGTTAATCAACCCTGCAGGTGAAATTTCAGATGAATGAGTTTATAAGTATATTGTAATAAAAAGTTAGGGTTTCAACTCCTTTTGTGTGCAGTGAGATGCTGTTATTTAAGTATGAACACATGGAGAACGTATAAGCAAATATTCACACAAAAAAAAATTATACCCGTCACTTAGATACACATAAAGATCTGTATTATGACTTCTATACCTGTGTCTTGCCCAATAAGGGTTAATCAACCCTGCAGGTGAAATTTCAGATGAATGAGTTTATAAGTATATTGTAATAAAAAGTTAGGGTTTCAATATATATATATATATATATATATATATACCCGTCACTTAGATACACATAAAGATCTGTATTATGACTTCTATACCTGTGTCTTGTCTTGTATCCAAACGTAACTTTCAGGATAAGCATTCTCAACAACCTGTAGAGCCAATGTTAATTTGGAAGCTGTTCAAATGTCCCAGTATTGGGGCTACAGCCCCCAACCATCATCTCCTCATACACTGCATATGCACGATCAGGATTTCCCGAGATGCTATATCCTCGAATGAGAGCATTATATGTAAAAACATTGGGTTTAAGACCCATGAGCTGGAGTTCCTTGTACATGTTTCCTGCTTCCTCTATCATTCCAGCAATTCCAAGATTGTGTATTAAAGAATTGTAAGTATAAAGGTTAGGAGTGACTCCTCTGCTTCTCATTTCATCAAAAAGAGACAGAGCTTCCTTGAATTTTCCAGATTTGCCAAGCCCATTGATGATAAGATTGTAAGAAATTAAATCAGGATCAAGACCAGTAGACTTCAATTCCTCAAAGTAGTGCATGGCTGTTTCCACCTTACCCAACATGCAAAAGCAATCAACAAGAACAGTGTAGGTTTTCAAATCTGGTCTTATCCCCTCTGTAACCATTCTATCAAACAACTGCCTAGAAGTTTCCACATCACCAGTTTTCCCAAACCCATTTATAAGGATATTGTAGATAGCACAGTTAGGTTTGCATCCATACTCCCTCATCTCCTCAAACAATTTCTTTGCCTCATCCAATTTCTTGAGCTTCAAAAGACCATCTATAAGGGGACCATATGTACACGGAGTGGGAGAAAAGCCTCCACTTATTAAATCATAGTACAGATCTATGGCTTTCTCTATGCTCTTAGACTTTACAAGACCAAAAATCTGTATATTGTGAGTTATGGTGTTAGGCTTACAGCCTCTATGAAGCATCTCATTGTACAGCTCAAAAAGTTCATGGATCTTCCTAGACTTCCCAAGATCAGCAAGCAACAAATTGTAGGTTGAGACATCTGCAGCATAACCAGCATTCTTCATCTCTTTATACACATCCCAAGCCAGTTGTTTATGATGAATATCAAGAAGCCCATCGATCAAATGATAATATGCTTGTACTGTTGCTTTAATGCCAAAGGATTTCGTGAATTTCTCAAACAGTCTGTGAGCATCTAGGGCTTTCTTTTGATTAGACAAAGTTTTGATAAGAGGCACCACAATTGAGTCATTTTTGCAAAGGCCAACAGATGCTAATCCTTCTGCAAAGGAAATAGAATGACTCAACTCTGCTTCATTTAGAATTCCATTCATTAGATTTTCCCAAAAAGATCTATCTGATTTAATTTTAACCCGAAAAGCAAAGTCCTCAACAATTTTAAATGCATCCTTGATTGAACCATTTTTCACAACAACAGGGAGAAGAGTGTATAGTGTTACACAGTCAGGATGAATCGTTTTTCTCATCTGATGGAAAAACCAAAATGCTTCATTGACCCTATTCTCCTTAGCGAACCCATAGATGACTGTGTTATATGTAAAAACGTCAGGGAGGCAATCCATATCTGTCATTGAGTAAAGCATCTTCACAGCCAAATCCACCTTATCATTCTTGCAAAGGCAATCCAGAAGTGTATTAAAAGTTATTGTGTTTGGAAGGCAACCATGCTTAGTCATGTTCTTAAATAACTTGAAGGCATCTTGAACTTGGCCCTCCTTCCCCAATCCAGCCAATAAGGTGTTGTAAGTGACAACTGTAGGAACAAGGTTTAGTTCCTTCATTTTGCAAAACATTTTCCAGGCCTCATTAGACCGATCAGCCTTGTAAAGTGTGTCAATCAAGGAGTTGATGACAATCACATCAGGACGACAGCCACTTTCAATCATTTCAGAAAGCAACTTAACGGCTTCATCAATTTTCCCTGCATTACTATAGCACTTCATCATCATGTTGTAGGTTATAGAATCTGGTACAAGCCCACTCTGTTTAATACCATCAAAAATTCTTTTTGCCTCTCCAAGCCTACCGACTTCTGCAAGGCTATACAATGATGCATTGCAGGCAACAACAGTTGGAACAACTCCCCGAGCTTTCATCTTCTCATATGTTTCAAGAGCTTTGTCAGTTTCTCCTAATTTTCCATAGTAGTCAATAAACAGGATATATGTGTACGCGCTCTGTTCAATACCAAGCGATTCCATGCTATTGCATAGCTGTAATGCTTCATCCAATTTATTTAGTCTCAAAAGTCCACAAATCAAAGTATTATAAGTCTGAAGATTTGGCAAGATCCCTTTATCTTTCATTTCATTTAATGTTGAAAAAGCTTCATCAACTTTCCCAACCTTGAACAAGGCATCAATGAGTATGGTGAAAGTAACAACATCTGCTTTATGACCATCAGCCTCCATCATGCCCCAGAATTCCCTCACTGAGTCCAAGTCTCTACTGTCACTAAATTTGTCTAGCAAAGTTATGTAAGTAACTCGGTCAGGTTTATGTCTACCATATTTCATCTTCCTGAACACTTCTTTAGCAGTATCAAGTTTGCCAGCATTACAAAGAGCATCAATGAGAACCGTGTAAGTAACCACGTCCGGAGCACATCCCTCATCATCCATCCTCTTCATTATACTGCAAGCCTCATCAATTTTTCCAGCTCGTCCTAGCACTCTGATGCAGATTGTGAAGGTGTAAACATTTGGCCTCAATCCTAAATTTTTCATGTCTTGTAACAAATTCATGACTGTTTCAGTATCCCTTCTCTTACCACTTGCTACCATCAGGGCAGAATAGGTCTTAAGACTGGGCTTAATATATTCTGAGACCATTCTTCTATATACCTCTAAAGCCTCCCTCCAAAACCCCGCTTGAAGAAGCAAATGTATCAATCCATTGTAGGAATATGCATTCAAAATAAACCCAGCTTTTCTCATTTTTCCAAGCGCAAATGGTGCTTGCCGAGCTCCCCCTCTTATGCTTAGGCCTTTAAATATAATTAAGTATGTATCTAAATTCCTATATATAATCTGTTTTTGCATCAAATCAAACACTGTCACCATATCATCCACGCACCCATGTAACCTAAAAAGCTCAAGCATAT
>NW_019227801.1:73880-98610 GCF_002742605.1 Olea europaea var. sylvestris | reverse complement strand
GATTGATATTAGTATCTCATATAGGCTTCAATCTCATTCCCCTCAATGTTTTGAGAATCAATTTTCTTCCCAATGTTTAGTCAGAGAAACGGCCAAGTTTACTCCTGATTTTACATAATCAATGGCGGTTTGTGATTTGATGTACTAATTTGATAGTTTTTTCTAGCCACATATATCAAATCACTAACAACCACATGCATGTCACGTAAAGCGATTCGATAGTGAGTAACTGCAAATAACATTACTAAAATAAGAAATAACTAGAAAACGAAAATAAAGAATGAGTGTAAATTCTTGATGCATGACAATTATGGTCTGATGTTGTTTTTCTTTGTGGATTGTCTTATTTTTCTTTGGGTGGGGATTGGTAGGGTTATTCGAAATAAATACTATCCCATTTCTTTGTTTGAGACTGCATCACCAAAATAAGGTCTCGATTTGATTTTATGTTGTTGAGGAGAAATGACATATTAGTGGGCATAATATGGTGTACAATTTTGATAATCAATGTGACTTGCTGTACAAATTCATTGTGGTTGGTATCATCTAGGAGAGCCCAGGTCGTTAACTTATAAACGAGATGTATACTATAAACAAACAAGCTCGTTTTAATAGGATAGTATTAGAATGGTGAGGGAGCATTCTTACAGTGTGAATCCGACTTCTATGGCTGTGTTGTGAATCTGCCATGATAAAAGCATCTAATGTTGATACAAGTTGGTTATCCCCCAGGATTCAATGGACTATTCCTCAATTGAGAGGGTAATTGGAACAAAATAATTTAAATAAGAATATAGACCCAAACTGAATATTAATTAAAAACACAAAAAGAAAACTTAAGAAAGTAATGAAGAAAGAGTGAGAGGGAGCAAATGAGATGGAGGAGAGGTGATTGAGTGAGTGAATAAAATGAATGAATAAAGGGCAGTATTTATAGGCTTCAATGTAACTAATTTTGCAATTATCTTGGCCAATAAAATCAATAAGTTATAAATTGCTGATTTTGTGCAACCAACATATAAGCATGTGCATCAAGACTTGATCAATTGGATATTGAAAATAATAGCCAATTCAAATGAATTAATCAAAGATATTCTTTTGAAATATTTTATATAACACCATGTTGACTCCTCCTATCATGTGAAATCATATTTCAAAGTTTAAATCCCTTTCACCGTGCAAAATCTATCACTGATTCAAAGTCATCCACCACCTCCGACAACTCTCATCACCATCACTACCCATAACCACTCACTCCATACCTAGCCCACTTGACTAGAAATTCTTAGGTCTACAACCTTCGATTATTATGTTTTTCATCATTCTTGTTCTATAATTTACAACTATAAATATGTAATTTTGAATTGGTGATGCTCATTGCTCCTTGATCTAAAACTTTAGGCGTGTGACTAAGGCGGAGTGTGCAACATGTCTATTAAGGTGCATTTGATTGTTAATTTTCAATAAAAAAATGTCATTTTTTTTTACTCAAATTTCTACTTTTATGCTATTTGACTTATATTTTATTTCCATAAAAAACATTTTCCTATTATTGATAACATGATCAAATTTCCTTGAAAACAAGGAAAATATTTTCTTTAAGTTTTTATTTTTCGGGTAATTCTCTCTCATCTACCCACTAATAAAAAATGGACAAGTTTAACATTTTTTAGATTGAAAATTAAATTAATCGATCACATTTAATTGATAATTTTCATTAAGTTACAGGCAATTAAATTATCTAAAATTTATATTATTTTCATGAAAATTTCATGCTTGCAATCAAACGCATCCTTAGAGTTTTTAGATGAAAAAATCAAGGCTATGGAAAAATGTAACAATAGGATCTCAATTGGAGCTAATCATTTTTGTGTTGATGGTGGTGCGACTTCATGTGGACTTGGTGGCAATATGATGTAGTTCTTGGGGGATGATGTTGGCAACAATACCAGTAATACAATGTAAGTTAATAACTTCAATTAAATTACAAGAAGAATAAAACAATTTAAATATAAATTAATATAGAGGAAAAGTTACAAACTTATCAAACGTAGGATTTCCAGATTTGAAGATATGCCTGCTTTTTAAAAATAATTTCATCTGATTTGTGTGTAATGTTAAAATTCTTATAAATTCACCTGATTTTTGAAATTGATCCCCTAAATGTAGTTTAGTTGTGAAATTAACCATTGGGTAAATATGATGCCACTACAATTTTTATTTTTACACCATATTTTTAAATAATTTTTTTATTTACCAAAATAACTATAAATGAAATGTCATAACTCTAACCCTATAATTTTCTCTCCTATTACTATGCACATCACACTCCCACCACTGGTAATATTCATTTCATTCTCTCTCTCTTTCTGTTTTTCTTATTCTTTTCACTTTACTTATCCCCTTAATGTCTATTTGCATGTCCCCCGCCACCTCTCCTATCAAACCCAATTCTTTCTTGTTAATCTCCAACTTGAGCACTATTTGAAAAAACTCATTGGTCAATCAAATCACGAAGGAAAATGGAAAACTAAAACCAAAGCTTTCATCATTTTTAGAATTAAATAACCCAATCATTTAAGTTATTGTTCTACCACAAACATAAACCTAATTTTTTCTTGGCTTTTCCGTCGATGACAACAAACTACTTAAGCAGAGAATTCCTTTTTCCTATGTGTTGATAAGCACTTTGTATCCACCCCATACATATAAAATTTGACTAAATATCCAAGTTCCTCAATGAAACAGAATTTAGGGAAGCAGTCCACTTTACACTTTCAGGGTGACTTTCAACAAAACATCAGTCAATTTGAATGAAGATATTCTTGCATCTTGGTGCATTGTCACTAGTTGTGTACACCTTAATTCTGTTTCCACTAATCAAGTATTTCATTATTGTTCTATAGGCCAATGACAATGGTAAATGTATCCAATTTTGAAATCTATTATTTGTACATAATGTGATGTCCATAACGGTGTTCATCATTCTCACATGGAGAGGGATTCACTTGAGATAAATTATATTTTATTCGAAATGAGTATCTCTCTATATGAGAGAGGTGGACACCATTATCGATACCATGTTGTACATGTAACATAATCCATCCAATCTTTATGCTTTTCATTACGAGATCAATTAACGAGATTGATTTGTTATTTGCCTAATTGGTACCAGTGGCACATTAGCTTTGTATTCATTGATTTGTAGGACACAAATTATTGATAAAAATGATGAGTAATATTGGGAGGATGAGTACACCAAAATATTGTATTTTATTTTTCATTTTATTGTATTAAGAGTATAATTGTAAATTTATTGTGGTGTACTTATTGAAAATATATTTTAATTGTCGCGTGATTATAATGTGATATAGTAAACAAACTTTATAGTGGTAATATAATTACCCTTAACCATTTTATTGTTGTATTTTTGGTTTATAAATTTTGGCTTCAAAAAACCCTTATGAAGTACTTTTTTGAGTACACACTACAGTTTGAAGACACAACATTTAAGGTCCTGTTTCATTCACATTCTTTTAAAAAAATACATTATTAAATAGTGATTTAATATTATTTCAACCAAATATTTTTCAATAAAATAATATTACACGTAAATCCAAAATTATTTTTTAATAACATATTTTTCATCAATATACTATTTAAAAATACATTTTCATGAAAATATTGTGGCTCAGACAAGGGCTTCGTAGCAATTCTTTTGTATGAAACCATCATTTTCAGCGAGATAAGCTACTTAATAGAAGGTTAAAATAAGTGACATAATGAATAAATATTAAGATTTTTTTATGCAATTAACAAGATAAGCTATTTAATAAAGGTTGAAATATTTACTCCTTTTGTGCAATTAAAATATAACTCAACAAATAAAAATTATGCAATCAATATAACTAACTTTTTAGTAAAACTAAACAAAGCCATTTTTTACACATCTTATAAAGTTGAGTGCAGAAAGTGTAATTTCCTCATAATTCATAAATAGGGTTTATTATTTTATATATATAAAAAAAGTTGGACAAATGGAATCCAACCCAGATTCCCAATACTACGACTCCCAAAAATCTCCGTTGTAGTTGAAATTACACCCAAACAGAAAACAGAGCGAGACAAGGCAAATTGGATCTTGAAAAATTGAAAAGGAATGGAAATTGGAAGTAGCAGTGCTAAGAAAATAATACCGGAATCAGTAATGGAGGCAGTGAAGAGAACGTCGAGTAACATAGATGAAGTTAAAGCCAATTTGGAAGAGTTCTTGAAATACTGTGATTCTGAAACCCTTTCTCAATTGGAGCCTCTTGAAAGGGCCCAGGCCCTCTTCTTGATTGCTAAAGCCAACACTACTCTCGTAACCTGTATGTATTCTGCGTGTATATCTGTGTGTTTTCAGCTCTTAAAAAAATAAAAAATAAAAAAATAGAACCTTTATTCTTAGATATATACTGTGAATTTATTAAACTTGAAGTAAATGTTGGTTTCTTATTGTTATCTTTTTCGTTCATCAGATGATGGAGTTTTTCTTTAATTCAAATACCGTTGTTGTTTGCTTATTGTGGCTTTCAGTGAGGATGAGATGCAGAGGTGTGAACCCAGATAACCATCCCGTCAGAAAAGAGATAGTATGTTTCTTTTTATACTTCTCCATCTTTCTTTGGATGTGTTTACTGTGTTTTTGCTTCCTGTTTTAATATTTTCTTAGTATTCGAACTAATGCATGTATGTGATACGAGGTATTGATCAAATTATCTTTGCTAAAATTTATTTATAATTTTAAGGTTGTGAACTTGTCCGGGATCAAGTTTTATGCTTTTGATATTTTTTCAGCGTTTTTTACTAAAACTTTAGGTTTTTTTTTTTTTTTTTTTTTTTTTTTTTTTTTTTTTTTTTTTTTATGGTGCTTGTGTATGAGTTTGATAATTCTGTTTTCCTATATGCCTGTTTATAATGCTTGTGCTTTTATTTGTGCAATTTATACTTATTGAAATTTGTATCTTAATCCTGAGGTCAAGTTTAAAGCCTTGTCCAGTCCAGATGTTTTTCCCTGATTTTCTTGTGCATTTGGACATATCTTTCGACATTGCAAATGAATGGTCTACCTTAAATTGTATATTGATGAAGTCATCTGCCCCAACTTCTGGTTTAAGATTCCAAGTGGATGATTTTTTGACAACTTGTGGTGCGTGCATTTTCTAATGGTTATGTTTGCAGGAGAGATTAAGTTTGTATGAGGAGAAACTGCAGAAATGCATGGATTTGAGTAAAGGTATAATTAATTCTCCTCAATCACGTTTTATATTGAAAGACTGGTGCATTTTGCCTTGTATTTATGACACAGTATTCTATAACTTATAAGACAGATTTTGAAAAGTAGGTAGACCCATACGTTTGAAAACCCTTATGAGCTTATAAGCTCCATCCAAACATGCTCCGATTCTCCTTGATTCGGATTCAAAGGCATAGTTAACCTATTGAAATGAAACTTTCTCTTGTGGGTTTGGATTGTGGTGCATGGTAATGACCCTGTTTTGATTCTTTTGATACACATCAGCATTGTGTGTATGATATCTGATCATATGCATTATCTTGAAAACCATGTATGGATGTTCATCTTGATGAGAGGAAAGAGAAAGTAAAACACCATGTTATGCATGTTAGGGAAGCATTTCATTGCATTAGATGTATAAATGTTGGATGAGAAACTGAGAATTTATAGTTACTAAGGTGATTTCTGTCATTGTTAATTTTTGCAGCTCCAATGCGACCTTCAGCCACCATTAATCCCATGGCGGCAGCCCGCTTTATTGAGCATTCCTTACCTAACCTTTCACCAGGTAGGTGGTAATTTATTTTTGAGCATGATGTTCTTTCCATTTAGCTATCTTTTGAATAATTACATCGTTCTACAGAGCAGAAGAAAAGCATGAGGGAAATCAGTCGTGGTGAGGTGACAAGGATTAAATATGTGGATAGAAGTGTCCATAAGAAGAGAAAATATCAGTCATCTGAGAAGCAATCTGTTCGTGATGCTGCACAACAATTTCTTGAGAAAGCAGCATGTGAGCTCTTAGGTGACAATCAAAGTGGTATTAAAGGACCTTTACAACCTGAAAATTCCGATGATGATTGCATTGTTCTAGATTGATCCTCCGGTAATTTTTCTTTTTTTCACCAAATCTGTGTTTCTATTTGCACTTTGAACATTTAAATGTTTGAGTCCTAGATGCTTGTGGATCTTAGTTTTATCATATATTGTGATTCTGTTGATTCAAGTTAGAAAATTCCGAGGTTCAACTCGTTCATGGATGGTAATATTCTGTTAAGTAGTTTGTTGTTATGGAGATTGGGGTAGATGCAATGATACAAAATTTACAAAATTCAGGGCTCATTGGTAATGCTTAGCAACCTTAGTTTAAAACTCAAGCGAGTGCTGAGGGTGTGGCAGAAGTAATATACATGTTAATTATATTGACATATAATTTGCTTACATGGATTAGGACTTGTCTACATGTTTCATTGTAATTTTGTGGAATTCTGTGAAAAGACCAAGTTTATATGGAGTCCTTTAGAATTCCAATATTTGCATTTAGACAGGAACAGCTTTTTATTATTTCTAAATTTTTCAATGAGACGAATGTTTTGAACATACTAGTTTATATATAAACTGTTGCAAAGATTTATAATAGGCTAAGACAATAACCTTTGCCGAATACATTCTGTTTCCAAAAAGTGAGTCTTTTGCATTTCTCCGTATCATGATACTTTTTCCATGATAATGGTGATGAAATGACTACTAAATGGGTTGGAGATGGAAGGGTTTTCTACTTTTAATGTATGTGGATATTTCTATACTGTCTTAAGAGGAATTAACAATGAGTATTATTGCTGATCAGAATGTATTACGGAAATGGTAAATCCTGGCACATGTGGTACATAAGACATGGCAAAAAAAAAATGATGTGGAACTGATGATTTGGTTCCCATTCCACATGCCACCTAAGTATTCTGTTTTTCTATGGTTGAAATCCTTGATGAGCAACTTTGCTGACTTAAACCAACAGACTATTTGGCATGCTTGTAACAAACTTCTGATGAGATAAATATTGACAATCAATTTTGAACAGTTTATTAGTCAAAGCCAATTCCATTTGTAGGGTGCACTCTCTATTTCAAAACTTCTACTATAAATTTTAAGAATCTTTGTATTTTCGAATTTTATCCAGCAAATAGCACTAGATCTAGCTGAACTTACATCTTGTCATAAAATTTTACGAATATCTGTGCTTTTTCTATTGATCTGATGATTTTTCTTCATGCACTATAAGTTGTCTCTTTTTATGTTATATTGCTATGTGGGTTTTTTTCAATTACTAGAGAAACATAAAATAGCTCATAGAGTTACCATAAGTAATAATTATGGTTCTAATGGCTTTCTTGAGAAACTTGATTTTGGAAACAGATTTCTTCACGAGCTTGCTTTTACCTGCATATTCTTTAACTAGGTTATGGGAAATAACATGTTTTGCTTCGTAAAACATTTAGCTACCGAAAGGTTTGAATGGCTCATGAAAAAACTGTGAATAATAATTATTGAATCAATAATTTCAATGTTTGGATTGGTTGGTGCATCTGTAGGTTCCAGGACATTCAATATGCGTTATCATTACTTATAGGTTATAGCAAATATTAAAATTAGCTCATTGATTTACGCCTTTTTGTTGATTGAAAATGAGTTTCTTGTTTTTCATATAATATTAACTGAATACTTATAAACAATATATTAAAAATATTTAATCCTTCTTAGTAAGTCAGACTCATTCATATGAAATTAACACGTTGATGACTTCAGGAAAAAATGGTATTCATGGCAATCATTTGAGATCATTGATCATAGAGGAGAGCTGAATATATTTACAGGTTTTATATGGTTATGTGGATAGCTGGCTAATAAGTCCAGACTATGATTAGACAATAATATAAATCACAAGTCCAATATTATATGTATGGATTAACAACTGCTGCTAATGTTTTTTAGAAAATTAACATAAACAATATATCAAAAATATTTAATCCTTCTTAGTAAGTCAGACTCATTCATATGAAATTTAACACGTTGATGACTTCAGGAAAAAATGGTATTCATGGCAATCATTTGAGATCATTGATCATAGAGGAGAGCTGAATATATTTACAGGTTTTATATGGTTATGTGGATAGCTGGCTAATAAGTACAGAGTATGATTAGACAATAATATAAATCACAAGTCCAATATTATATGTATGGATTAACAACTGCTGCTAATGTTTTTTAGAAAATTAACATTGAGCTGTCATAATATTCAATATATATTTGTGCGAGAACCTAGAGGAGGAGCATTTTTGAATTAAGATGAAGAGTTTTAATGTCTAGCAAAATATCCTTGGTGGAAAACTTGATTATTAAGGTGTCTTTTTCTGCCTGTATCCAAGTATATAAATCTGGGGTTGGGATGTCTGCTTTACGAGTTGTTCACCTTGATTGTGCCTCTTAAGGAATTATTTCTCAATGTGGTTTGAAATTTCATCCTAGAGTTTCATGCATTAATTGACATGATGTGATACAAAATGCACAAAATGGATGCTGATTCACCATGGATATTTGAGGCCTAAAATTGTACAATGGTGACTTACGAAAGCTATGGAGGAATCTGGGACTGAGGTAGATTCAGACTAGACTTCCAAATTATGTCTTAGGTGCTATTATGACTAAATTATGAGCCCTCAAAGCTGCAATTGAGGAGTTCCATATTATTTGGAATAAGTTGAGGCATATTCCCCTATATAGGTTGAACTATTGCAGTTTGAAAATTGATCTTGGCATTTTAAGTATTTACTGAATACTAAACTATTAGGTAGAGTTCAAGCACACCCTTATTCAAAAGTTCCATGCAGTACAGTAGTTGACATTGTACGTAACTGTAAAAGATATCTCCCTAAATCCACAAATGTTTTTGCATAGTTCAGCTGGATAGCATCATAGTATATAATGTTAGGGTCGAAAGGAGAAGTACAATACTTGCTCTTGTATGTTTACTGTCTGCTATTTATGCTTGAGTGATAAGCCTGTTTGGTACCTATCTATACTTTTCCTACATACTGGCCCACCAGACATAAAAATAGAAGATGAATTTGTTTGCATTTTTTGTGGGAAAACTTTTGTAAAATAGAAAATGATGGTAGCAAATGTAGAAATATTAAATCAGTATAGAGACATTTTCTAAAATGGGTAAAGAATGTTTTGCCTATTACTTTCTGACATGTCAACCATAATGTCATGTGAATACTAAAGACGTCGTTCAAAGCTTCAAAGTCATCTTTCACATCACTTTTTTGAAAATATTCCAAATGAGCCCTAATATCAGCAAATGGAAAGACCAAGGGGTGGGTTATGTGGTTAGCTATGTTGCACGGACACTTCAAAAATGGAGAAGTATCTGTGTTGACACGATATGCCACAGAATATGGATCAGATCCTCCATTTTACACTTGGACACAACTAGAAGATGACGGAAGGTGTCTTGCTTCTCTAGCGGCTGAAAAATTTGCAGAGAAAGAGAGAGATTTGGGGAAGACAATGAATTAGGGAAGACGATGAGTTTTAGAGCGGTTAAACGGTCTTTTGAGAAGTCCAATCGACAATGTTAATGAGAGTGTATTAAATGGGTTCTTGTGAAGTCCAATGAATGTAGTTAATGAGTTTATTTTTGTTTAATTTAATTTGAGTTTATTTTTATATACTTTTTTATTTCTTATATTTTAACTTTACAAACATATTATGTTGTAATTAAAATGAATTAGTGATATATCTTTTCTTTGGTATTAAATTTAAATTTATTTTTTAAATAATATATAAGACATTGAAATTGATTTTTTCCTTAAATTTTTGGAAAAGAATTTATTTTGACTTTAAATTTAAATTGATTTTGAATTATAATCCAATTGTTTAAATTGATTTTATCGAAGGAGTTGATAAACAAATAAACTAAAAGTTCATTTTTTAACAACCAATATCAGTTAATTTTGTTTACAAGTTAATTTAATATTGTGGTTATTTACTTTAATTGAACCGTTTTTCTTTTTGTTATTTTGGCATTGTTCTATGATTTTTAAAAATAAAAAATTTGTAAGAAGTATCCCCGTACCCGTATTTAAAATTGGGATTCTTTTTAACCACATCCCCATATCGTAATTTTTTATAATGTGTACCTGTATTTGATACCCGCACCCGAGTCACAGCATCATGGGTGGTTGGACAAGTTCAGGTTGAGATGTTTGGAAGGTGTCAGCCATGTGGAGTTTACCAAGAGAATAGCAGCCATATTATTATATATGTGTGAAATGAATATAGATCTCTTGCATTTGTAGTTATTTCTGAAAAGAAGTTATCGGTTTATCTTATTTGGTTTATCTTCAGCAAATCCACTCAACCATCATTTTGCATGATTTTATATTATGACAGCTCAGTCCAAATATTTCTACTTGCGGTTTAGAACGGCGTGCGAAATTTATGTACTTTTGGTTTGGTTTTGGTAATTTTAGCGCACAAGGGATATAAATGCTGTCCATGGCAGTGAAAACCTTGTCAAGTTTGAACCCTCTGCAATTCATATGTTTAAGATCTTCAGAAATTTTTTATAGTTTAAGATACTCTTGTTTGCACCTGTCTCACACTGCGAGACTAAGATGGGAATCTCTGAGTGATGAAATTGTGAATAATTATTTTTCTTGGCTTTAGGTGATCACCGAATCGTCTGGAAGGTTCTGTTGCAAGTTGTTTTTTTTCTGCATTAAAAGTGTGAAATGTTTATTTTTTGTTCTTGCTGTCCTTAAATGCGAATTTTCGATAAACCATGAAATTATCTTTTGTTGTCTTTCATGTTTTGACTTCTTTCTCTTTCTCAACTTCTCAGTGCAGGGGGTTGAATGTACCGTATTCACGATCTATTTTCACACGATAGGCGACTCTGGTATGCGATCACAGAGACAGTTTTCCAGTTCTGGGTATTCCCCTCCCTAATGAGAGAGCAGTCAGTGTTAATGGTTGTAATTTTGGAGGTTCTTGAATACCCCCAGAAGTCATAATGAACCTGTGTATCGTGGGGCTGCTGTTTGGTAGCACTTGAAAATGTTTCATGACCTTTTCTGAATTTTGAAAATGATGTTAAAATGTTATTTGTTTCCATGTGAAGAAGCATAATTGCCCTTTTCATTTGGGGATTCTCAATTTCCCATTATAATCAAACAAGGGGTTTTTGTCAACAGGACCGTAGTCGAATAAGCAAACTTCATTATAAGCGAGTGTTTTGGCAGAATTTTCGCCTTTGATTTCAAATGATTTTAAAAAGTGCTTTTGAAATTTATTGGTGTAAATGTTGTTTTATGTTTATTTACGAAAATGCAAGCATTTATGAAAATGAATAAAAAAATTATATTAATCCCATCCCCAATAAATAAATAAATAAAAAGATTAACACTTCAAGCAAAGATACATCAAATCAGAAGGAATCCCACAAAAGCCCCCATTGCCACCAAAAAGCTCCCCTTCAAGTTTGCAGCATTGCTGGTGGGAGCAACCGCCGGACCCTCAACTTCCGCCGGAGAAGGTGCTGGAGAAACACCGATGAAGCGGGAGTGCTTCTCAGACATCACCACCACAATCACCTTCTGACCCTTCTCGCAGTGCCCCTCCGCTCCACTGATGAAGTAGTACGGCCCCGACCGCTCGAGCTTCACCTTCGTATTGCCATCGGTGTAAGTTTCAAGTGGACTCGATGTGTTACATGTAACGTAGTCTCTTTTCGCCACTTGCAGCACTGAATCCTTAGACCCATCAAATTTCCACACTGAAAAACAGCAGAAAAATTTTCACACAACAGAATATTTCAATAAATTTTTATTACTTATTACACCGTGTGTATATATACCTAAAGAATCGCCCACTTGGAATCGAGTTTTTTCTGCCCAGTGATTGAGAGAATCAGATTCCGAAGAAGGGACTTTCCACGCATCGGATTTGCCGCCGATCAAGTGGTCTCTGGCTTCTGAGAAGCTCAAGAAGATGATAAAGAGGACAAGTGGGGAACACAAGGACCTTGAGAAACTAGCCATTTTTTGATACTGCTATGAAAAATCTTGAAGCTCAACGAATTTTTTATTGGAGGTTATTAAAGAAAAGAGGTTTCAGGGATGATAATGGTGGCTGTGTAGTATATGCAGCAGTATATATATAGAAGAGGCCGAAAAATTAGCCGTTAGGGAGCAGCAATTAGCGGCTGCTATGGAGATTTTGCTGGAATTGCATTTTTGTGCTTTTTAACGGATATAAATTTACTTTAGATTGGGACCCAGCAAATTATTATTATTATTATTATTATTATTATTATTATTATTATTATTATTATTATTATTATGATATTTTTTTTCTAACTTTTAAATACTTATTTTATTTAAGGAAGTGTCCCAAATGATAAAGCTCTAACACAACAATAATTAGAAAAACAAAAAAACTTAGGAGCATGAAATGCAGTTTATTTTAAAAGATAAATTGCATGTGTAGTCCCAACTTTGACGAAAGTAACAATATAGTCCTTGACTAATTTTTCTTTAGGCTTTTATCCCCAATCATATGAGAAATAGTAAGGTCAGTCTTCCTAGCAATGAGTTTGATCAATTTATTTGACAAATGATGACGCTCTAGATCTAGCACAACAAATAATTAAAAGAAATGAAAAATAAATAAATTATCTTCTTAGTTAACCCCCTTATGTTGTTATGCACTTGACTCCATCACAATCACTCCCACCGTCACAGTTGCCTCCTCTATATTGCCATCACCATCACCACCTTAATTGGAGGCATTTTATCCCCTTGGTTCATAAACAAAGGGGAGAAGTCGCAGCCAATTTTGCTCCATCTAGTTCATGGGTGGGGAGAAATCCCCCTCTAAATTCGAGATAAAAATATATATATGTATTTCATGATCAAAACTAATGGTACCTTTGATGGAATCCATCCAGAAGAACCAATTGTACCACAAATGCAAATGTTTAGGATCATATGCACCAAAATTTAAAGGTTTTGATAAAATAAATAAATACAACAAGATCGGCAAAGAATTGGGACCATTTGAACTAATTTTCCACTTTAAATAATAAAACTCTACCCTAGCAGTGGTTTGCTAAGGTTCTAACTTTTATATATATTTTAGTGACAAAAGCTACGAGTCAAAGATGTAAAAATAGATGATAAATTAAATTATTTAACTTCAATCCGCTCATTTGTTGACAACTTGTTTGGGAGTAATTTTTTGGCCCAAAAAATTGATTTTTTGATCGTTATTTTACTATTCCAGCCGTCATATTTGACTTCTTCTCTCACAGGTGGAATCCACTTTTCTCCTAACGGTCAAAAAATCAATTCTCAAAATCATTCCCAAGCAGGCTCAGGTATTTCATTAACTTTTATCAAAATCTACTAAAATTTTGCCTTTTAGTTTCGACAAATATAGACTAAATATTCAAACTTTGAGTATGTCACTCCTTTTTCCATTTCTATTGTATCAAATACGTAAATAGAGCGAAATACATTATTAAACTCGAATACTAATTCAATGTTGTAGACTTTCAACACGTCAAGGAAAAGAAGCAGCAATTCGACACGTTGAGATGCACCGCCGTATAATTAGCGGGACAGCCCCGCACCAAACCACCAACAAAACACACACAAATCTTGAGTTTCTACTCATATCAGAAAGGGAAACTGATAACTGCAGGAAGGAAAAACAATGAGTCCTGAGGAGTAAAAAGAGCAGGAATTGAGTGCTTAAGGCAGCGGCGGCGGAGCTTGCCTTACGCCACCTATACCATAGTTCTTGGTGGCCTTGCTATTACTGGTGCTATATGGTACTTCACCATGAAAAAGCCCGACGCCACCGCTCTGGAAGTCACGAAAGTTTCCGTTGGTGTTGCTTATCCTAAAGATACACATCCTCCCAAATAGAAATTGGAGATGCATTGCACACAATTTTTTTTTCTTTTATTTATTTATTATTATTATTTTTTTTGTAACATCTGGTGTTGTGAAAGACTGAAAATTTGTTGGAAAAACTTGAATCCCTCAAGGATATGGAGAAGAAGATCAATAGAAGTAGCAAACACCATAAAATGACCTGAACGCGTAATTGCTATACTCAAATTAAATTTGTCTCCTCTAGGATTATTTTTTATGTTTAAAAAGATTCATGGCAAATGATTTATAGAATTTAACAAGCCTTAGAAGAAAAAGACACTAACACCCCGTTTGGTATCCATTTTTTACGAAATGCATTTTTTTCTTTTTTTTTTTCAACCACACATTTTTTTATTAAAATAATATTATACGTAAATCAAAAAAATTTCTTTATTTTTCAACCACATATTTTCCATCAATTTACTATTAAAAAATGCATTACATAAAAATATCTCTCAGACACCTCCTAAGCAATTGTGTTTTCTCCTTAAAATTTGATCAATGATTAATATGTAAAGAGACTTTTGTAAAAATGAAATATTTTCAATCGTGGTGGTGTAATAATTGTGTAAATGAATGAAATCTATCTTATAGATTGTCAATCATACACTACGAAAAGGTTACAAAGATCCATGAAGAGATGCATTTTTATAAAAAGATGTTAAAAAACGAATCAGAAATTTCAAACCCAATGCCAAGGGCGAGTTTCAACTTCTTCATTTTTTTCTTCTTGTTTTGTTTTCGATATTTTCGTACTTACTCTATACACCCATATTATATATAATCATTTCAATATAGTCATCATTATAAATTGAACACCAAATTAAAACAATTTTCCACTTGTTCAACGTATAATGATATAGATATTCAAACTGGAAACATTTTTGCATACGAATCAAATATTTTTTTATTTGAATCTAATCATAATATAATTTTCACAAAGTATCATCGAGATTAAAGATAACATGATAGTTTCGAACCAGTTATTCCTTGTAATAATACCCGTGAAACACACACTCAAATGTCATGTGTTCACAAGTTCCTCAAACTTGCTTAGTGTTAGTATGATCTTGCAATCATCTTATTTGTTAAACTTTTAAAGAGAGAAACTTCAACTCTCTATTATGGCGGCACCACCTCGATGTTCATTTAGGTGAAGTTCTTCTATTATCTTTATTACTTTTAGAGATATTTATACTTAATATTGAACTTCATTAAGAGCTTTTGAGTTCAACCCCCATTTAAGTAACAACTAGTATTGTGTAATTAGGATAGGATTCTTTCAAAAATTATAATCCTAAATTTATCTATTTATTTAATGTCTTGTTGTTACCATTTGAACTCGTGGATTTTAGATTTAGTAATGACAAATAGGATTGACGTCATTTGTAGATATTTTAGTTTAAAAGTTTCAATACCATATTACTTGATGTAGATATAACTAAATCTCTAGTAAGAGGTTTAGTTAAAGGATAATCTAGGTTCTCAATTTACTTAACGTAACTTAGAGAAATTATTCCTTTTGATTAATTTTCTTACGTCGTCGTGTCTTAGACTTATATGTCTAGACTTTCCATTGTATACCTCATGTATGCATTTGCTAATGTAGCTTGACTATCACACATGATGGATATTGTTCGCGAAATATTTCTCTCGATTTAAATTACCGCAAGTGTACGGATCGTGACAAGTAATAAAGTGGATTTTAGAAATTCGAGTATCGTCCCACAGAGAAAGAGTAGTTCAATTTTATTTATTTTAGCCTTAACCGAAACTAATTGATTTAAGATGAATTTTAGAATTAAAAGCCCTAATTTTGGGGGAAATCCCCAAATTGAAAAACCCTAATTTCAAATCAAACTCTAATTACTTAAATTCACTTAACGAATGACTCAATTATGAAATGTTATGAAAATAAATGAAATGTATTGTCAATTTATGAAAATCTATGTAAAACGAATGCACTAGGATCACGAATCCCCAAATAATTACTAATTAAACCCTAATTTCACAATTTTGATAATCCAATAAGAATTTGACAAATCAATGCTCCTAAATCTATTCAATACTCTCTCTCGAGATGTATTGAACCTATTCTCATAAATCACCAGCCTATATTTCTATGACGGATGCAATTATACAAGAACGCATGTAATCTTTTTGTGAGCAATTAAAGATTTACATAGGGCATAGGGGTATATTTCTATCCCCTATCGGACCCTCAATTTGAAGAAATCTTGTAAATCTTTGTATCAATTCTTGTTCTTGCCTTCAAATCCTCTCCAAGACGAATGTTTTTGCCTCCCAATTCGTTCGTGCTGCTTCTGGATGTTTATTTGCTATTTAAACCCGTCGAAATTAGGTTACCAAAGGAGTTGCAATCATATAAGGAAACTGCAAAAATCGGGGACAAGTTATACCTATGCGACCGCATAGGTATATGAAAAATGGCGTTTTTAATCCCTGGGGGGTCACTCGCGACCGCATAGGTTTTATACTATGCGACCGCATAGTAGAGCGAACTTCTAATTTGAGTCATTTTGATCCTCAAGTTTCATTCCTTCACTCCTTGACCTCCTCTCTTGTTTCTAGTTGCTCCAATGTTCCATTATAACTTCCAATTGGTGCTTAGCTTGATCAATTACTTGATGTGTTCATCGGGTCAACTTTCAGATAATTGCAATTTGGTCCCTGAATTTTCATTTTGCTCCAATTTGGTCCTTTTTCGGTTCTTTTCTCCTGAATTCCACTATTTCCTTAGAATCACCTACATTACATGAATTCGACAAAATTAAGTAACAATTCAATCATTTTACTTGTATTTAAGTCATGTTTGTGATGTAAATAAGTGTGCAAAAACACACTTATCAGATATCGAAGATGTTTTCTTTGGTCCCAAAGATATCTCATATAATAAATCCTTAAACCACTCAACTTCTTTCTCAGTATCTAATAATACCACAAATTCATATTCCATGGTGGAGTGTGTTATGCATGTTTATTTCTTAGATTTCCAAGAAACTAAACCTCTTCCAAGAGTGAACACCCAACCCGAAATAGATTTACTGTCACCAATGCTAGATATCCAACTAGCAACATTAAATCCTTCTAATATAGTCGGGAATTTAGAATTTTGTAGACCTATTTTTTTTTGTTTTCTTTAAGTAACCTAGAACTCTCCCAATGATCTTCCAATGTACCTTGCTCGGATTACTAATAAACTTATTAAGTTTACTAATTACAAATACAATGTCCGGTCTACGAATGTCAACAAGTCGAGTCGAGCCGACTCGTTAACCAAAATTTTCGACTCGAGCTTTTTTTGTCCGAGCCGAACAGGGCTGAGCTCGATTTTTTGGATTTTTTAAAATTTTTTTCTTCTAAAATAACTACATGTGCCAAACAACCAACAACATATTAGCTACCAATAGGCAGCTTTATATGCTGCCTTAACCAATAGCTTCATAACTGCCGGTTAAAGCAATTTAGCTACCTGTTTGGAGCTAAAATAGCTGCCAAACAGTCAGCAAAATTTTACTTTTACTTTTTTTTTTTGGGGTCGGACTGGCTTGAGTTGACTCCTCGAATATGGGGCTCGACCTGAGCCTTGAGCCGAGCCGGCTTAGGCTTTTTTCGGGCTAAGTCACGGGCGGTCCAAGCCAACGAACTCGATTACCATTCCTAGTCCGGTCTTGTGTATTGAACTACATCCATGAGACTTCCAATAACACTTGTATATTCCACTTGAGCAATAACTCTTTCATCATTCTTTACAAGTTTATAACTTGAATCAAGATAGGTACTATACTCTTTTATGTTCAAATGCTTGAACTTATTTGTTACATTTTCGATATAATGTGATTGACTTAAATAGTAACCTCTACTAGTTTTTGTAACTTTAATATCCAAAATGGTATAAGTTTTTTCAAGATTCTTCATCTTGAATGTGGAAGATAGAAACTTTTTTCATTTATTTTATTATATCCATGTGATTGCTCAAAATTAATATGTTGTCAGCATATAAGCAAATAAATATAATACAATTATCACATAATTTGGAATATAAATACTTGTCTTGTCTACACTACTATGTTTGAACCTAAATGAAATAATTGCTAACTCAAATTTTCATGCCATTTTTTAAGTGCTTGCTTTAAACTATATAATTATTTTACTAGATTATACACCTTGTGTTATTTTTGGGTAAAACAAACCCTTGCTCTATATAAACCTTCTCATCGAGATCTCTATTTAAAAATGTCATCTTGACATCCATTTGATAAACATGCAAGTCATATATGGACACTATTGTGAATAATATCCTAATTGATGTTATTCTAACTACTGGTGCATATGCATCGAAATAATCTATTCATTCATTTTGTCAATAATATTTAGCTACAAATCTAGCTTTAAAGGTATTAAAACAACCATCCATATTTTATTTTCTCCTAGACACCCATTTACAACCAATATGTTTAAACCCATGTCGTAAATCAACAAATTTTCACGTGTTGTTTGACATGATTGAATCCATTTGATCTTTAATTAAATCTTTCCAAAAGATACTATCACAAGCTTTTCTATAGGTTTTAAAATCAGTTTCCACTTGTAAAACAAAATTTATTGTTCTTATAACATGCTTCTCATTTCCCTCTACCAAATAAAGTGAAATAACCAAATAAAGTGAAATAAGTTGAGAATCAATTTCATCCGATCCTAAAGTCTTTTTCTATCCGAGTTCTTTCACTTTGTTGAGGTTCACTAGATTCATTAATATTTTTAGAAGATATTTCATCCTGTGTTCCACTAAAGCTATGAATCTCTTTATAAGTTTCCCTTAATTCATTATCCAAAAATAATGAATTCTGAAAGAACTCCATGTCATTTGATTCAATTATCACATTAGTTTCTAAATTCAATAATCCATATGATTTACACTAGCATATCCAACAAAAGCATATTTAATCTTTCTTGGACCCAATTTGATCCTTTTAGGTCCGTGTTCTTACAATATGCAAGACGCCACACATTTTGAAGTATTCAATATTTGGTTTTCTCCATTTTCCACAATTCATGAGAAACCTTTGTAAATTTTGAAAATGCTACATGGACTTAACAAAGCTTCATCGCCTACAAATTAAATGACAACTTAGCATATATTAACATGGCATTTATCATTTCAACTAATGTTCAATGTTTTTCTTTTCAACCAAGCAATTTTGATTGGGTGTTCAAGGTACAGAACATTAATGTACTTTAAGTGATTTTTGTAAAGAATTGTACTGGTATGTGAAGAATCATTTATTTTTCTTAATTTGCCTTTACAATGAAGTAGAATATAAGTAGAAGAATAGATACACCTATCTTTGGACTATACGGAATTTAAGGCTAAGATTATGGAAATCCTTTGAATTAAGAGATTTGTCTATGCTTTAATCTTTCAATTGTATAGCTCGAGCTAACACTCCCCATCAAGGTGATGCATACAGGTCCCTGATGCGCTGCTTGTCTAGTGAAATATAGAAATCTTTTCTAGAAACTACTCTTGTAAGAATGTCTGCCAACTGATCTTCGGAATTAACAAATGGAAATCGAATTATTTTATCCTCGAGATTTTCTTTGATGAAATTTAGATCTACCTCCACGCGTGTGGGACGGTCATGTTGAACAGGATTGTGCAAGATAGCAATAGCAGCTTTATTATCACATAAGAGATCCATTTTAGATGAATGTTCGAATCTAATCTCGATTAGTAGTCTTTTGAGCCAAAGAAGCTTACATGGTCCTTTCGCCATTCTATGAAACTCAGCCTTGGCACTTGATAATACTACTACTTTCTATTTCTTGCTTCTCCATGTAATGAGGTTTCCACCTACAAACATGAAGTAGCCCAAAGTGGATTTTCTATCCGTGGTGTCACTTGTCCAGTCTGCATCTATATAGCCATCCACTCTCAGGTGATTATTCTTCACAAACATGAGACCTTTCCCATAGGATGATTTCAAGTATCAAAGAATTTGAAATACTACATCCATATAGTCATTATTGTGATAGTGCATGAATTGACTTACTACGCTTACATCATATGCAATATCAGGGCGAGTATGAGAGAAATAGATAAGTTTTCCCCACTAGTCTTTGGTACCTTTCTTTGTCTGTTGGTACCTAATCCGAATGTTCACCAAGTTTGTGATTCTGAACAATCGAAGTGTTTAACAAGTTTACATTTTAGTAATCCCATCTCTAATAGTAAGTCCATCATATATTTTCTTTGCGAAAGAAATATCCATTGTTTGGACCTTGAAAACTTCGAATCCTAGAAAATAATGCTTAATATTTCTTCTGTGTCATCCCCTGTGATAATCATATCATTAACATAGGCTATCAAAGCAGTTATCTTGCCGGTTCGATTCTTTAGGAAGAACGTATGATCCGAGTTGCTTTGTTGGAATTCATATTTTTTCATTGCAAGGCTGAATCATCTAAATCAAGCTCGAGGCAATTGTTCTAGTCTGTACAGTTCTCTATAATTTACACACCATTTTAGTTCCTGAAGCTACTATATATCCTGGAGAAATATCCATGTAGACCTCTTTTTCAAGATCGTCGTGGAAGAAAGAGTTATTGACATCATACCGATATAAAGGCTAGTCGAGATTTGCTGCAAAAGATAATAAAACTCTCATAGTATTTAGCTTGGCTACCGGTGAGAAAGTTTCCTGATAATTTACGCCATAAGTGTATGTATAGCCCTTTGTCACTAATCTTGCTTTGTATCTCTCAATAGATCCATCTGCCTTGTATTTGATGGAGAATACCTATCTATATCCCACAGGTCTCTTTCCTTCTAGTAATGGCACTAGTGTCCATGTCTTGTTTTTCATCAATGCTTCCATTTCTTCCTTTATTGCCTCAGTCCACTTTGGATTTGTTAAAGCTTTTCGAATTCCAATGGAAATATGGGACAAGTTCAATTTGTGTGCAAATGTCTTTAGAGGTTCTTATAGCTTTTCAGTGGATACATAGTCCGTAATTGGGTGTTTTAACCTTCGTTCTTCAATATCTGGTGAATATCGATTTGGTGGCTTGCCTCGATTATGCCTAATAGGTAAGTTATATGTAATAGGAATACTCATATAAGAGGTAGGAAAACTTATCTCACAAATATTCTGAGGAGATGCATCTTCGGGTGCTGAAGAGTGTAGAACAGCTTCAGTTTCAGTTTTTTTATGTTGGAACAACTTCTATTTCAATTTTTGATGCCAAAACCTTCTCACTTGAAAGTGCTTCATCATTGGTTACTTTTTCGTTGCCTTGAACCTCAGGCCAATCTAGTTGCAACCAATTTGGCTCTTTAGCTTGAGGCTCCTCCTGGGGAGAAGAATTGGATATCAAAGGGGAAAAAGTCTCAGATTCCTGGAAGGTGACGTCCATATTTACATAAGTGTGTTCATTGATGGGATCATAGCACCGATAACCTTTTTAATGTGAGGCATATCCCGAGAAAAGACACTGGATGGCACAAGGGTCGAGCTTTGAGCTTTGATTCTTGTAAAGATGAACATAGGTAACGCATCTAAAGATTTTGGAAGTGATCATCAAACTATAGATAATGTGACATACGTTGATAGAGCCTGAAGTCGGGTCTTAAACTTCAAGACCTTGGACAACATACAATTGAGTAAATGTATGGTTGTTACAATAGCATTATTCCAATATTAGCTAGGCATGTGAGCTCCAATTAGGAGAACATATTCGATTTTAAGAATGTGTCTATTATTCCTTTCAGTGACTCCATTTTGTTAACATGTCCAGGAACATGAAGTTTTATGAAAGAGACCTTTTTTGTCTAAAATATTCTTGAAATCGGTGATTGAAATATTCACCATCATTATCTAAGTGGAGAGTTTAAATCTTTCCCAAGAATTGAGATTGAACCATGGCATGAAAGGCTTGGAACATGTTCAGCACTTCATTTAATTTTTCAACAAAATATAAACAGGTCATCTGTGTATAATCATCCACAAAAATGACAAACCATCCTATGCCAGAAACAGTAGAGACTGGAGAACCCCATACATCATAATGAACTAGTGCAATTGGAACGGTACTTTTATTCGAGCTTACTGGGTATGGGACTCGATGACTTTCAGCTAAATGCTGGTGTTACATTTTAAATCGTCAAGTTGTAAATGTGAAAATAAACTAGGAAACAAATACTTCATATAGGTAAATGAAGAATGTCCCAATAGACTATGCCAAATCCAAATCTATTTCTCGTTAGTTCTTAAACTAAAATCCTCCATGTAGTATAGGTCCCCCCTCATACTACCACGCCCAATGATCTCCTTCGTCAGAACATCTTAAAGTGAACAGAAGGTAGGATAGATAAGTACAATACAATTTAAATCTACAATAATTTGACTGACAAATAATAATTTATGAGACGAAGAAAGAACTAGAAGTGTATTAAATAATTTCAAATTTGCGGATAAATTCATAGTGCTGACTCCTGTGATACGAGAAATCACTTCATTAGCATTTTGTACACGCATGCATTTCTATAGAGAGACTAATCAACCACATCAAAAGTCATGTGATCACTTGCCCTAGAATCCAACAGCCAAATGCCCCAATTTTTAGTTTCATTTCGGTGAGCTTTTGAAGTTGCATTCCCATAAAATACACGCCCAATTTTCTTAGGATCCGTTTGATTGTAGAGATGGAATTTGGGTGGAAAGAAAAGGAATTTCAAGGAATTGAATTGCCTAGAAATTTTTTTCCTAAAAATTGTAAATTATTGTGTTTGATTGGTATAATTTTTCACGTGGAATTCGTTGAAATAAAAGTTTTTTTTGTGTTTATTTGGCTTTATTTTACATTAAAATTGTCAATTAAAGGATATATTTTACTGATATTGGGGATGAAATTTGTTTTCATTACCAAAAAAATAAATAAATAAAATTCAAGAAAATCATTTATATTTTGGTGTTCGTTTGACTTTGTTTTATTTGGAAATTCTCAATTTAAGGGATATCATATTTTACAATTATTTCCTAAAATTTTTTTCCATTGCCAAAAATTAAAAAAAAAAAAACCAAAAAAAAAAAAAGCTAGAAAATTAATTCCCACCAAAATGGTGGGAAAACCAATTCAGCCAAAACAAGGAAAAGATGCGTGTAGGAGGATAGGCAAGAAAACCAATTGTCAGGAAATTTTTGACAATCAAACAAAGAAAAAGTGGGAATTGGAATTAGAATTCTATTTTCCATGGAAAAAATGGGTTATCAAACATACCCTTAGGGCTAAAATCTTGTGTGACTCTTGTGCAATTATGGGCACCTGCGTCGAACAAGGAAATTTCATGGCCATAGAGATATGGATACCTGATTCTTGGGCGATTTCACCAGGTAGGACAAGAGAAAGGTGAGGGACGACAACATCACCACACTAGCTGTTGCATCAGCTATTGTCGCCTTGCCCATTCCTTTGTTCGTTCCATCTTTGCATTTCTTGGCTTGGAGTTCAGTCCACCATTCTGGATATCAATTCAATTTGAAATAGGTTTCTCGAGTATGTCTCTTGCTTCTACAGTATGAGCACTGTTGTTCATTATTTGTGGCTTTGTTGTTTGATGATTTGCCTCCTCCTGACTGTGTAGAAGTTGTGGTCGTTGGTCCCAACTTGAGGATTTTAGAAGCCAAGATAGCACCTGTCATGGGTTCGATGCTTTCTGTGGTCATTACAGCTTGTCTAATGGCTTCTCTATAGACAAGGGCGTATGCCTGTTTAACTATAGGGAATAGACGTAGCTAAAGAACATCCTCCCTAATTTTATCCAGTCAATCATCAGGACCGTCCAGAAAGGTATACAGCCGATCCTCCTAAATGATAGAATTGTGGTGTTTGACATCCTTCGAGCATTCTATGGGATTTGGACAATGAAAATCTATTTCACTTGATAAGTGTATTTTATACATTTATTCGGTACCTTAAATAGCGATATTTGATGGTTCTTTTGACAAATTATATCCTTAATTTTTGTCTTTTATGTTTAATAGGTGAAATTTTATTATGAAAAAGGAATTGAAGGAATGAAGCAAAAAAGGGGGAAATGCAAAAGTTTGGGGACCAAGTTGTAACAATTCAATAGTTGATCCGGACCATGAATCAAAGATTGATATGTTTGGAGGTCAAATTGAATATTTTGAAAGGTGAAGGACTTGAATTGAATCAAAGAATACATAAGTTGCAAGAATGAAAGGACTCAAGGATTGATTTTTATAATCTAAAAAAGATCAAGGACTTGAAGTGTAATATATGATTAGAGACCCTTTTCTAGTCAACTATTGCGGCCAAGGAGAATGTAAAAAAAGGTTGAACCCCAACCTTAAGAGTTCCCCATCGCCCCTGTCCTGGAGCATCGTGAGGAAGGTAAATCGCAGGTTATGCCTCCAAGGGTACAGGGTGAAAGGCTGCTTGTACACTTACACTTACCCAAGAGCCAAATTCATATTTCAGGATTCGAACCCTTAACACAGTAGCCTCAAGTAAAGCTGAATTTCTCAACCCTCCCCTTTTACCACTTGGAGATGTGCCTTGAGGGCGTCCAAGGAGAATGTATATACGCAGGAGAGAAGAGAGAGGGGGAGAGCCAATTATATATATA
>NW_019227801.1:70736-72147 GCF_002742605.1 Olea europaea var. sylvestris | reverse complement strand
AAACTTGCAGCCATCAAGTTATCATATAATTAAAAATCAAATTTTGCTCTGATTTCGTTTTGAAAATGACAACATGCAAGATTCTTGTAATTTGTTTCATTATGATTTCATTATCAACATACATACTAGGTTATTCGACTTTTGTGATTTAGGTCTCAAATCTCAAAAATATTTGTGTCTTTTATAACAATGATCGAACTTAAATAATCAACTTGCATCTTATCTAATGGTTAGTGTCTTTTCAAGGATGTCAATAACAAGGAAAATTTGCAATTGAATTAATGTCAACTATTTCATTTTGCCATTTAATGAATGTTACTTTTAATTCTTTACTATTTGAGGGCCTATTGATGACCAATTATTGACTTTTGATTAATTGGGTCAAACCAACTTGAAATTTTACGACCATTAGCAAAATTAACTTATCTTCCATACTAGAAAAGACTGGGGAGCAAAGCCAAGCGACAGTGAAGACGAGCAGGGTATGGAAAATGAGGGGTCGGGATGAGTGGCTAGATAACGACGTAATTAGGAAGACGGTGGGAACCAATTAAAGTCTATTTGGCATGACTTTTGCTTTTGTTTTTGCTTCCTTTAGAAGAATTTCATGAAAAAACTATCTTAATTTTTATTTGAAAACTAAATTTTAAAAAGAGCTTTTTATTCGGAAAGTAATTTTAGAGAAAGACACATTAGATCAGCTTTCTCTAAAATTGTTCTAATTAAAAAAAGTACTTTCATAAAATTTGTCAAACGAATTCAAAAGACATTTTTGAGTCTCAATATAAGAAAAAGTTCAGCAATGGAAGAATACAGAAAAGAAATTTCAGAACAATCTGAATTGAGAGAAAAACTGTAAGTGCATTCCATTGAATGATCCTTATGTACATCAGGATTCTATATTTACGCAGAAGAGCTACCAAAGTTAGTTAATAGATACTATACAAGAACAACATTAACAGAAAATATTCTCCGCAATTGTACAAAAACAGTGAAACAAAAAAGGGATTAGGTGGACAATCTAGAATACTTAATGACGTTCCTTTTGTAACCTTCCTCATGCTGATTTTCTTTGTGCTTGCTAAGTCATGACTGCCTCGTTGGCATTTTACATTTCTTTCTTTTCACGGTCCTCTGCAAGATGGAGAGTAGATGTTTTTTTCGGCATCGTGTGTAAATGAGAGTAAAAGCTATTTGAACCCAGTTCCTTAGTCGGAATATCTGCTATTTGCAAGACAATAATTGCATGTTCAATGATAACACTCCCTTCTTGAATTTTATCACGAATCAAGTGACAATCAAGCTCCATGTGTTTAGTCCGCTCATGAAAAAATGGATTTACTGCTATGTGTTCAGTGACAACACTCATTTCTTGAATTTTATCACGAATCAATTGGCAATCAAGCTCTAT
>NW_019227801.1:66485-70088 GCF_002742605.1 Olea europaea var. sylvestris | reverse complement strand
TTAATTATAAGAGAGAGTTGCAACAAGAGAAGAAGCATTACCTGAAAGTGTTGGACCTTCTTCCTTGTTCAATTTTTGTGCGTGAGGAATTGAGAAAGCTTGTTGACAAATGAAGTCTAGCAAATGGACAGGAGCTAGTTTTCCGCTGGTGGATTTCCTAGGCAAGTGTGGACTTGAGTAAATGGTATGTGAAGATTTTTTAGAAGATTCTAAAGGATTTTCGATGTTTGAAACATCAGTTGTATGTTTTATATTAGCTTCATGATGCAAATTGGAAAGTATATTCTAGGCATAATCAGAATCAAATCAATTAAAGATCGAATTTTCATTATTGCTTTTCTTGTTTTGGTAGAGTAATAAATTTGTTTCCTTTTAAACAAAAGGAAATTCTAGTTTTTCCTTTTTATTGCAACTTTACATTTTTACTGTTATTTGGAACCTATAAATTAAGGTTCTTGGATTGTAATAGACAGACTTGAATATTGAATAAACCTACTATCTCCCATCATTCTCTTCTTCTTCTTCTTCTTCTTCTTCTTCTTCTTCTTCTTCTTCTTCTTCTTCTATATTATCATTATTGTTCGTGGCAAATCGGCATCAGTTCGGGTTCAGGTGGGTGGAAAGAAGCCTCAAGAGGATAGCCAAAATCAGTCTTTACTGGTTGAGGATAAGGTGAAATAATTGGATTTGATAGGTTTTGATCAATAGGCATAATGTCAATTTTGTATGGAAGATTTTCTCATGAAAGATCATATTTCTAGAAATGAAAAACCTTTTTGTTTCAATGTCTATAACCTTTAACTCCAAAAGGATAACCTAAGAACATACACTTTCTTGCTCTAAGATCAAATTTGTGCCTAATATTGACAAGGGTGGAAGCAAAAGCTAAACAACCATGAACTCTAAGGTGAGAGTAGATAGGTTTGGTTTTGAAAAGGACCTCAAAAGGTGTTTTATGTTTGAGAAGTATTGAGGGTGTTCTATTTATAAGGCGAATTGCTATGAGAACACAATCATTCTAATATCTCATTAGAATTACTCTTTGAAATTTTAGGGACCTAGCAACATTTAAAATATATTGGTGCTTTCACCCTATAATGGCATTTTGTTGAGGAGTCTTAACACAAGTTTTATGATGTATTATACCCTTTCTCGAATAGAATTCTTTCGTATCAAACTCTCCCGCTTATCACTTCTGATTACTTTTATCTTAGCATCAAGTTGGGTTTCAATCATCACATAGAATTGTTGCAAACTCCTAGTAGCATCTGATTTTACTTTTAACATATATACCAAAGTATGATGACTAAAATCATCCACAATATTAAGAAAAGATCTTGATCCATCATGTTAATTTCATTTCATGGTCCCCAAAGATCACAATGAACTAAGTCAAAGCATTTTTTAGACCTAAGATGACTAACAGGAAAAGGAAGCTTATGTAACTTGGCTAAAGAACAAACAGAACCGAGTATAAGACTAGCAGGAATTTCATAAATGTATTCTTTACCAACAAAACTCAACCTAGAATCAGAAATATAAGGCAACATTTTGAGCTTTGAGTTAAATTCCTAGTAGATCGTCGATTAAAAGAAAATGATGGAACTCAAAGAACATCATGTAGAATCAAGTTTTCAAATATTTTTACTATTCCAAAATGAGTAACATTAGGAAGAGCTACAGAATATCCAGCTATTGCTTTTATGGTTGCAAAGAAAGAGGTTGAACAGATCATGTGATCAATCACCTTAGTGTCCAGTATCCATGGTGGATTAAAAGAGTTTAATGAGTTTTTTGCTATAAACAGAGAGACAGAGAGATACCAGAGATCTTTGACATATCAGATAATGAAGATGGTGTGACAAAATGGACTTGATTAATTGAAGACGTGTAAGGCTAGCTCGATTGTGATTTAAAAGTATGGCAATTAGCTGTAAGTATTGCTCTTGACGGAGTGGCACTTATCTGTTGACTTGCTCCTGTCCAGATGACATGATAGTGATGATTTGGTTAGCCGATGCTCGTCTGCCCTTTCCATAGAGCTTGTGGCCTGGAAGATAGCCATGAAGCTTGAAGCATTTCTCTGCACTGACTAGGCATTTGACAATAACTGTACACTGGTTTATCAGGGTTAGCTTTAAAATATCTCTCCAGAGAATGTCCACGAACTTTACGGAATGTACAATAATATTTCTTTGAGACGTAACATTCTGCCTTCCAGTACCTTTAGAAGTTGCCATGAGAACCATGGAATCATTAACAGGGTTGTCTAGAGAAATTTGTCGATATTTTTCCTCTTGCTGTATGATGGAACACACTTCTTTAAGACTGGGAAAAAACTTGATTAAAGAATCTAAGCCTTGAGAGCTTTGTAGGTGTCATTTAAACCCATAAGAAATTTCATTATCTAAACTCTGTCTTCGTTATTCGCTACTGTCTTCAATCTGGCACATGTACAATTAGGAATTAACTCATAATTTGTTAATTCATCCAGCGAAGTTTTAAATTTAAATATTTTACACTCACAGTGTCTTGGTTTTGCATTAACACTGTAATACCTTTTTACTTCATAGATCCTGGAAGGGCTGGACATGGTTCGGTTTGGTTTGGGTCTAACGATAACCTAATTGGATCCGAAATTTTCGGATATTTAGTAAGTGAAATTGTCGGATCCAAATTTAATTATAGAACCATTCGGGCTCGGTTCTATTCGATTTAGTTTAGTTCGGTTCGGTTCCATTCGGTTCCCAGATTTCGTATTATAATTAATTTTTTAATATTTACAAAGTTGCATTAATTTAACTAATGATATGTTTAATTTTAACTCTCACAAAATAACTTAGTCCAATCTTACGTGTCTTTTGCATCTCTCTTTGCTGAATTTTTCATATATTTGATTGTTAAAATCATAAAAAGAGGAAGATGGCGAGTTCAAAATAATTAAGAGAGGCATTGTCGAGCTTCAAATCGATTTATCCAGAACGGTAGAAACGGCACTACGGTAGAATAACAGATTTGGATAAAACTTAAGTCAATTTGAATAAATTGGTTTTGAACTGAAAATTAGAAATAGAACAATCATATTTTTGAATTTGAATTAAATTAACTAGTTAGCAAATTTATTTAGAAAAATAAAATAATTTGGTTTATTTAAAATAAATTAATTAAAAAAATTATAGAGATTCAGTTCTAATTCGGTTCTTCGGTTCTTGATCTAAAACTGAGAACAGAATCGAACCAGTCGACTCTCGATTCAGATACCTGTATTTAACTTAAAAAGAACTGCTCGATTAGATTCTATTAGTTCGATTTGAGAGTATTGTCCAACTTTAGATCCTAGAAGCATCTTGCTAGGAAAGTCACTGTTCAAGTTCCTACCACAGTTGATGAGCAGTCTTGATGTCGTATTCTGAAACCAAGTGATGACAACCCATTGTCGACCTTAGGTGAGTGTGGCTCATGAATACTCACATCGACAAATCCTAGTTTGTTTTTTATACAAAGAGATCTTTTCATAAAGCATACCCAGAATTGATAATTGCTTGACTAAAGCATTTGGGTGACAAACAGAGCTCCACTGCTATCACTAGAGCTGATAAAATA
>NW_019227801.1:51633-61981 GCF_002742605.1 Olea europaea var. sylvestris | reverse complement strand
TATTTCTTAAAATTTATATTTTCCGTACTACAGTAAATAGTAATATGATAACAAAAAATAACTTTTACTAAAAGGTTTACAAATTAATCATTAAAAATAATTAAATGGACCAAATTATCCATAATCAACAAATAACAAAGTACATTATGTATTAATTTATATACCAATTTTTAACAATTTCTTATTTTCCAAAATTCAATTAGTACTCGTTCATTTACACCTAACATTCAATCGAGTTTTTTGAGAGCGTCATTTATATAATGTTTTTCCATTTACAAAAAATATATATTTTACTTTAAAAAATATATATTCACAATAGATTATATAAATAAAACTTAGATATTCTTGACAGTTTTTAAATTGTAAAATTACCCAACTTAAAATAAATAAAAAATTGGGTTTTAGCTATAAAGTAACAACTAGTATTCAAAATTACCCCCACACGTATATAGAAGAATATTTTAAGTTGTAACAATCATAGTCATTACTGTCACACTTCCACCACCGCCACTTGTTACACACAATCTTACGATTGGTCATGCTACATGTATAACCACACACATGAGAGGGGGTCCACGATGAATAAAAAAATCATGAGCCCTCTCTTGTGACTAGGTTGTCAACCAATTGTAAAAGTAGCAAAATTCATCTTCTGATACTGTCACCATTTGTAAATTGTAATACACCCGTTACAACCCTCAGCACTAGACGACGTCACCACCATTACAAATAGATTTGCTCTACTATCGCCGTCAGCAACCACCATCACTATCACCATCATCCACCCACCATGAAACACACATTGAAAGCGATATATAACAATAAATACATATCAAGAGCACACAGTGTTACGTTTCGAAAACAAGAACTAAGATCTATTTTCCCTCTCCATCGCCGCAAACTAATATATCCGATGGATTTTTCATAAGAATACTCCCCATGTAGTGTAGAGATGGCATCTGATTTGGAGGAGAGGATAAGAGAAAGCCATTGTTTTATTATTTGGGCGTGTATAAAGTCAGAAGTTATTGAAGAAAAAAGGGAAATTTGCAACAGCGGTCCCTAGCCTCTTCAATTTTTGCAGACTTTATTTTAACCTTCAATTTTTGCCAACGAACGTCCCTAACTTTTCGAAAATATGCAGCAGGGGTCCAAACTGACAGAAACCGTCCATTTGACCGTTAGTTGACTAAAAATTTTGATTTTGACCTAATTTGGTAAGGGTAAAATGGTAACATAGATAATTCCATATTATAAAACATAAAACAAAATTAGGTAATTAAAAAAAAAAAAAAAAAAACTCACCTCTCCCCACGCCACCCTACCCCACCCCACCCACCAATCAAAACCACTTGTCTTCTTCTTCGTCTCAGGCATTTTCAACAAACACAGTCACCACGCAACCTTTGACCCACACCATTGTCGCCACCACCATCACTATTCTAGCACCCTCCACCGCCACCATATTTGTCACTATACATTTGAAAATAAAGACCAAGAAAACATACCTTATTCGAAACTAAAACTCACCCACTGTCAAACTGTGGCCATCGTCGCCACCCACACGATGTCGCACGTAAATTGATGCCACCACCACCATCTCAAACCGCCAACAACCTCTACATTGAAAACCCACCCCCATTTTGAAACCTTCTGTAATTTCGAAATACTTAAAACTCAGCAAAAACCTACCCATCCAGTTTCAATTTCATAATCGACAAACCTCAAAGTCAATACCAAAGATGTAAGAATCAGATCTCCACCAATTGCCACCTTCACTAATGATTGTCAAATCCCCACACAACCACCAGTGGCGAATCTAGGATTTTGAGTCAGCACGGACGGTCGTTGATTGTCGACTGTCAGCCACAATAAAGTATTAAGAGCCCGTTTAATGTTTTTTTTTCTAAAAATACATTTTGAAATAATGATTTCATGGAGAACATGAGGTCAAAAATAAGAAAAAAGTTTTGAATTTGCGTGTAATATTATTTTATTGAAAAATTTATGGTTAAAAATAAGATAGATAAAAATGTATTTTGAAAAAAAAATGAAAATAAAACAAGGCTTAAAATTTAAAGATAACAATTATTTTGTTCATATTGAATATATATAATTGTGTTATAAGAATAAATCATATATTCACCAAAAGACATTGTTACCAAGTATTGTATAATTTAAAGGAAGAGCATGATTTTGAATCTTTATAATTTTATTAAATCTAATAAATATAATATATATTATTTTGTTTAATTAAGTGCCAAAAACAATAGGTGCCAAAGTGGTCAGGCTTTCAATGATTATAATAAAGGTTTAAGGTTCAAATCTCATCAAACTCCTTCCTATTGCATTAATTTTGGTAGTTGTTGTAAACTAAAAAAATTGCACAATGAATTGGGTGTGAAGAGAATCGAAACCGGGACCTTCAAAATGTGAAAACAAACTCCAACCACTTCAACTACAAGAAGAATTTAGAAGGAAAAAGAATTATCAGTAATATAATCTAAAATCTTAGTCTACCTTCAGCCAAAAAAATGGCTTCCGGTGGATCCAATTAGGACGATCGCCCTATCTTGCCACTAGCTGGATCCACCATTGACAACCACAATCGAATCTCATAAAATAGAAATCTTCCATAAATTTGTTGGAGCTTTGTAATAGGTTTGACTTTCATTTAAATCTGATTTGGGTGGTGGCACCGGCCTTTAAGCGACGGTGCTATCATTGTGATGTGGTTGTGATGGCTGGCCTTTGGATGGCCATTTCGACCACCGATGTGGGTGTGAGTGGGGAAGAAGGAGAAGGCAGATCCACGAGGTTCTAGCTGTTTTTCATTAGAGAGTGGACCGGGCGGGGTGGGGTGGGGTGATTTGGTTTGGTTTCCTTTTTCTTTTTTAATTATTTTATGTTAATTTTGTGGAGTTACCATTTTACCCTTACCAAATTAGGTCAAAATCAAAATTTTTGGTCACCTAGTGGTCAAATGGACGGTTTCCATCAGTTTGGACCCTCGCTGCATATTTTCGAAAGATTAGGGACTTTCATTGGCACAAATTAAATATTAGGGTAAAGTCTACAAAATTAAAAATGTTAGGATCTATACAGTTAGAATTCCAAAACTAAGCAATTTAATTTTATCTTCTCTCATCTCTTGCAAAAAACTCTCTAAAAACATGACACTTCTAATCACTTTCAAACACTGATGAATAAGAAACCTCTATCCAAGCTAGCTAGAACTCTTTCTTCCAACATCTAGAGTATAAGAAGCCTAACTATGGATACCTTTAACTATATAAAAAAACCTCCATAGCCAAGCTTGAAGAAGGTTCAAAGAGCTGGAACCCTTAGGAAAGAAGAGCCAAGTTCTGCTTTGAAAACGTGGATCTAGTACCTTGAGAGGGTATTTTAATCAGAGAGGGTACTTTAATCCGGTTCTACAGCAACAGAAAATGATTTTTTTTCTTTATTTCTTATGATTCATAGAACCCCAGAATTAGATTTTCAGCTTGAGGGTCCATTAATTTAGTTTTGAAGATTAAGCTATTTACATGTGAAATTTATTGCTCCACAAGGTGCTTATTCAATTTTGAGAAAAATTGTTTAATGTACTTGTACAATTTTAGTCTGTTATATCACGAAGATTTAAGAATGTTAAAATGGCATGCAAAGTGGACTAGAATCATGTATAAAGTACTCTAGATCCCTAAATGAATTTGTACACCATGTATTGAGGCTTCGGGTTGCTTCTTGATCACTCGATGGTTAGGCCATAGGAGCTATTTGATTGCCTTTGGTTGCTTGTGATCACCTGCTTTATATTTTATGGCAATTCGCTTGCTTCTTGATCTCCCAAAGACCACAATAATTTATATAAGATAAGTTATGCAATATGTTATCTACTACGACCTTAAAAATACAAGGAAAGAAAGTTTCTATCTATTTTACAACGCTATCACCAACCATGAGAGGCTCAACCCGACTTAATTTGGGTAAGCTAAGATGGATTAATGGGCAACCTGTTTTGACACAATTAGATCTACATATTCCTCTTTTGGTATGTATTTTATGTATTAGTCTTTATAGATTGGATTAATTTCCATTTGTGTGGTTTTCTAGGTTAATTTGATTTTAAAATCAATCCATGTTTGGTGCAATTTATTGATGGATTTGAATGTTGCTGAGTCAAAATATTTAGACAAACAATTGGCAAAATGAAAGGCAATTAAACTTTGGTATTACTCAACAAAATTTGGCACAAAAGAATAGAAAATTGGAATGTTGTGAGCTTCTAAACACCCTCAAACAATCCTTTACATTCACTTACCAAAATAAACTGTTTTTAATAGAATTTAATTGAACCTTTGCTTGGTGGGTAATGCTTAATTAATTTTATTTGCATGACTATGTTTATAGCTTCAAAATATCATTTATTGCTTGACGTAAAATGAAAAAACTCTCTATCTCTGACCCACCCCGCAATTCTCCATTCTCCATTTTTTTATTTTATTTTATTTTATTTTGATGTTTTCCAAATTTAAAAACAAGTAATTAAATAGGACGGTAAGTAAGAATATTTTAATTCCCGCTTCCTAGAAATCTCCAATGGAGTGGGGATGGGAATGGGGATGGGGATAAACGCTCTACGCCGGTCGGCACCATTCCGTTCCTAGTCCGCCATCCCATTGTCATCCCTAAGAAACTCGCCAAAAGCTCATGTGAGCATTTGAATTCCAAGATCTGTATTCTCAATTGAGCCACTTTTATGAGTAAACACGCTAAGGATTAAATTCACGTCAATTAAATATCAAAATAACAATTAATGCATAATGGTTATATCAATTTTTCTTAACATGTTTGACGATTTAAAATCAAATCTCAAGTCTCAATAGCAAAATGATAGAAAATGTGCACGTAAGAGATCCAACAGGTTGTAGAAAGCAAACAACTTTTTGAACCAATATCATGTCATAATCTTGTAAAGAAATAAATAAATCAACAAACAATTATATTTGGTCATATAAGTAACATTAATATATCGTTATAAATTGATCTGAAGTTTAGGAAGTCTTCATATGATTATCCGTTCAATCTCATAAGAAGAGAAATTTTCTCCTTGAACTTTGGCAAGTAAACCAAGCAATGATTCCCAAATAGGTCATCTCTTGGCCATGAAACAATAAAAATATCCTAGATAAGCTCAAGCCAGGTAAGAAGCACTGACAATTAATTTAATAATTGAAATAACTTAGCGTATGAAGAGCTTCGTTTTTATTTTTTATTTTTTTTATTTTATTTAATAGTTCAATTCATTAAGAAGAAGCGTTTTGGGCTCAACCAATGTTTGTGTTGTGTGCTTGGGCAAGTTATGTGCCAGCTTTTGGCTTCGAATTGACTTTATTAGAAATATTATTTGATGAACTTAAGAAGTGTATATCTTCGTCTAAACTTAATTCAAAGTTGTAGGTTTATTTGACCATATATACTTACGAATTCGTGAACGTTGTCGACGATATTGTCACTACATTGCGTGAATATGTTTGAAATCTCTAGCTATTCAAAGGACCATAAACTAAAATAAACAATCTTCAATTACCTAATTGAGTCGTCATTTTTTTTTTTTTTCGGATAGAATTATTGCAATCAGGACCAGTTGATTTCTTAAATAAGAGAAAAGAAGAGAAACTTGATTCTTTTTCTCTTTTCAGACAAATAATAACGTCAGCAGAAATGTGAGATTAACTACAAAAAAATTTCTTCAGTTATTTTGAACTTTTCCTTGGAATGATTTTCAAATGAATAAATTTTTCCCAAATAGTTGATTCAAATTTGGCCTTCCACAACTGGCGAGGGACAAATTTTTAATTCAAAGTTTGAATTAAAAATTTACGCAAGTATATTAAGTTCGAATTATATTATATGACTCTTTCGCTTTGCGAGTTTAATCATAAAGAATGAAAAATAGTAAATTAAAGAGTATCGTATTCTTGAGTTTGAAAAAATATACGTGTTAATAGTCATTGAAAAATCGAAGATGCTAAGATCGAAGACTTCTCAGATAAAGAACCATATATGCATTTCCTGGCATCTATTAAATCTGATCGTTTTATATTAAATTGAGTGTGTGTGACAAGAACATGTTACATTAGGAATATTTCTTGGATGTTTAACTAAGGTACAACCTTTGACTTTGCTAAAATAAACAAAATATGTTGCACACGGCATCAGAATTTTTAAGATGTTTAACAATTTTATAAGCTGTTTTATGTCTCACAACCATCTAAACAGAATTAATTGGAAATTTCCTTTATTTGTGGGAGGCATGAGTACATAGAAAGCTATCTATTAATCAACATTAAATGCATTTCCAATTTTGAGAAGATCAATTTTTTGTTCTTTAAATACCCTATCTTTAGCCTTTGACATTCCATTATTATCTCAAATCGATCATCATTTGTTGTTTATAAAATGCGTCCTCCAACTTATGGCAATCTGATCACCATTCTGAGCATTGATGGAGGTGGCATCAGGGGAATCATTCCTGCCACTATTCTTGAATTTCTTGAATCGGAACTTCAGGTACGATTCTTAGTTCATGTATGATATGCAATAATAGAACATACTCAATTGTGCAATGATAAAATTAGATACAAATACTTATAGATATACGATGACGCTTAATATAGTGATTCGATCGTCTATCAGTTGTTGAATCTTAATAAGGATTTATCTAGTAGAAAATAGTCTAACAAATGGTGAAACTTATGGGACAGAAATTGGATGGTGAACAAGCAAGAATTGCAGATTACTTCGATGTAGTTGCCGGAACCAGCACTGGAGGTCTAATTACTACCATGTTAACCGCTCCAGACGCTAATAATCGTCCAGTTATGGCTGCCAAAGATATCGTTCCATTTTACACAAAACATGGGCCTAAAATATTCCCTCAAAAGTGGTAATTGATATTCAAGAGAAACTTTATTGTGTTTTCATCTTTGATTTTTGTGGTACAAAATTTCAGAATTTTCATTCCTTGCAGGTTAGGGTCAGTTGAAAGTACTGTTGATTTATTAGGAGGTCCAAAGTATAATGGGAAATACCTTCATCAACTGATAAGGGACAACTTAGGACAGACTAGGTTGCATCAAGCTTTAACCAATGTTGTCATCCCAACATTTGACATAAAGCTTCTGCAACCAATTATATTCTCCTCTTATGAGGTCTCTCTCTCTCTCTCTCTCTCTCTCTCTCTCTCTCTCTCTCTCACACACACACACACACACACACACACACACACACACACACAAACACACTATTCCAACGACTTGGGATTATATAGTTAACATGTCAAGTAAGCTAGTGGCTCATTTAGAAATGCTAATATTGAAATTTGACTGATGGATCAAATTTCCCGTTTAGGGTTTCATCCCAAAAGATTAACGTTTTTAGAAAATAATAATTCAAATGCATGCAGATAATGATCTTAACAAATATTATTGTTAATGCAGTTGAACAATTTGCCATACTTGGATGCTCTATTGTCTGATATAAGTATTGGGACATCTGCTGCGCCAACAGTATTTCCAGCTTATTATTTTAAGAATGGTACTGATAGCGCTGGAAATCCTTGGGAATTCAATCTTATCGATGGCGGCGTCGCTGCAAATAATCCGGTAATGTTTTATGAGACCAATTCAACTGAACAAATCGAGAATTTGTTTGAAACGTTAAAACTGAAATTTTTCATCTTTCTCTTGATTCTATCGAATCTTACTTTCATCTAAACATCGAATAAAACAAGCTCGCGGTGTATCTATGTAAATTTTATCGTCAATCTTTAGTGCAGGCTTTGGTTGCTATAAGAGAGGTAACGAAACAAGCGTCGAGAAACGATCCAAATTTCTCCCCAATTCAGCCACTGGACTATGGGCGATTGCTGGTGATCTCTTTAGGCACAGGACGTGCAAAACAAGAACTGAAATATAGTGCTGAAATGGCAGCCAAATGGGGCTTGTTTGGCTGGTTGATACAAGGAAATTCGTCCCCATTAGTCGATGTTTTTACACAAGCACCTGCAGATATGGTGGATTATTTCATATCAGTCGTCTTCCAAGCACTCCATAATGATGATAATTACCTTCGTATTCAAGTGAGATTAAATCAATTCCTATTCTTTTACTTATATATATATATATATAGACTCATTCTGGTAGAGATTAAAATCAGATTTTTAGCAAATTTTGATAAAAGTTGATGGAATGTGTAATAAAAAGTTGTGGTTCCTATGATACGTGTGGCTAAAATTAATTGTTAACTTTGACTTAAATTTTAATTGTATTTTTTAAGCAGTACTAAACAGGGGTATAATACGACGCTAATAATAACTTAGGAATAGAAGTAACAAATGGGTTGTACCCAATCCATACAACCCACATTTTCCAGGCCTAAATGGGCCTGGGCAAGCCCACCAGAACGGCCCATAAGTTGAGCTCGAGTCAAGTTGAGCCCTTCCGTAAACAAGCCTTGAGTCAAGATTTTGGTCAAACGGGATATGATGTTTACTACACATAGCCTAACTCATTTTACATCTCTAAGTATCTTATTTTGGCCAATTGCATGCAGGACGACATGTTGACCGGAGAAACTTCCTCAATCGATGTTATCACAAAGAAGAATCTAACAGACCTTGTGAACATTGGGCAAAATTTATTGAAGGCTCCTGTTTCCAGAGTCAATTTTCAGACAGGAAACACTGAGCCCATTACCAATGGTGGGACAAATGAAGAGGCTTTGATAAAGTACAATTCCATATTGCATAAATCACAGCATTTAATACTTTTCTTAATTATAATTGTTTAGCCATAGAATAAGCTACTTATTTTGCTTATTTTGTGCATTACAGGTTTGCAAAATTGTTATCTGATGAAAAGAAACTCAGAGAGTCAAACTCACAGCAGCAAACCAATTAAAAGTCAACCTAGTGGTGAATTTCAAGGATTCTTTATTTTCTGTATTTGAATAAATTGTTAAAAAATAAAAACACTTTATATTGATCATAATTTTTTTGTGTACTCTTTGTCGTAATAATGATTCTTAGGGTCCGTTTGATTGTAAAGATGGAATTGAATTAAATTGAAAACGAATTCCAGGGAATTGAATTGCCTAAAAATTGTTTTCCTGGGAATTGTAAATAATGTAATTTTTCACGTGAAAAATGTTGAAATAAAAGTGTTTTTAATGTTCGTTTAGCTTTGTTTTACATGAAAATTGTTAATTAAATGGATAGATTTTACTGGTATTGGAAATAAAATTTGTTTCAATTGCCCAAAAAAAAAAAATCAAAAAAATCATCTATCTTTTAGTGTTCGTTTGGCTTTATTTTATATGAAAATTGCCAATTAAAGTGAAATATTTTTTTACGATAATTCTTAAAATTTGTTTCCATTGCCAACAAAAAATTAAAAAAAAATAAAAATCGTGAACAGTAGGTTGGGAAACCAATTCCCACCTTAAAAACCAAGAAAATACTATTTTCCAAGATAAGCAAGAAAATGGAATTTCATGGAAATTAAAACGTATCAAACACACAAAATTGGAAAAAGGTGGAATTCGAATTCCATTTTCCATGGAATTCGAACGAAACAAACGGGCCCTTAATTTCATTGCAGTTTCATCGTGTAATGATTTTTTATTATTTTTTTTTTGAATCGAAAGGTGTGTTGTAAAGTACAGTGTGAGTACTTCAACATGATATAAAAGACGTATCCAAAGGCTCGAGATTTATTATTCGAATCTAACCTGCAAATTTACCTTGGATTTGCATCACCATAATAAGTAAAAAATAATGGGACTTTACTTTCTAGTCCAACGCCTGCCTGGTTTATGATTCTTCAAAAGCAATTTTTCTCACCAGAGTATGAAGATACATTTACTTCCAGCAAAATAGAAAGAAAAGTGAAGGAATACATGACTACGATTGTTCTATATTATACCCGTAGATGGTAATGCAGCATTATAGTAATTTATTCCAATTCGAGACATAGACAAAGACGAGATGATCAGACACACGAAAGGACTCGAAAACTCAAGTCCCATAAATTTTACATTGGACTGAAGTCACTGAATGGGAATGGACAGGCGGTTTGTTGTTCCAAAATATTGTGGGCTTTGCTGGCTTATTGTCATTTTTTCTGAAAGGGAAAAATTGGTAAGACATAAGATTTTAAATTGAAAAAAGTTGGAAAAAATTAGGGATTATGTGAGTTTTTGGATATATTAGTAACAATTTAAACATTGTGAATAAAAAATCATTATAGTGACAAGTAGTTGTGGAATGTGACTAGAAATTAAT
>NW_019227801.1:25613-49372 GCF_002742605.1 Olea europaea var. sylvestris | reverse complement strand
ATCCATATGGTCCCCCACATTGTAAAAGCATGTGGTTCCCTCCATTGCCCATCATCAAAATACGTTCGTGGAAAGTATGACTAGCCCACACCGATAAATGAAACGAAGAAAAAGAAACAAGTTAAACATAAATTTACATTGATAAAGAGAAAATCAATCATAAATCAAATTGTTAAATTGTACGTTCTTTTTACTATCTCGACTGTTCTTAGCATGAAATCAAGACGTTCGACAAACATTTATTACTTGATTTTAGACCCCACATTGAAAAGTAACATAAGCATCGGGTACCCTGTTATGATCATCATCAAAATATGTTCATGGAGAGTATGACGAATCCATGCTAATGAACGCGGCGAAGAAGAAAAATGAGTTAATCATGAATCAAATTGTTGAATCGTAAATTCTTTTTACTCTCTCAACTACTTTGACATAAAATCAAAATATTCGACAAACATTTATTCACTTGATTTTAGTCCCCCCACATTGAAAAGCAATATAAGCATGTGGTACCCTCTATTGACCATCATCAAAATATGGGACCCATTTTCATCAAAACATGGGGCCCATGATCGCCATCATGATTAATCTATGATGGGTTTATGCCCACGCCTAATTTCATACAATTATTGTCTCCTCAAAGCCTCACTTTTTGAGGTCACTTGATTTAGATATAACATGCATTTTTCTTTAGTGGGACTATTATTTACTACGTGCGGCGTACGGGATGTTATGTGCAAAAAAGTTTGTTCAATAAGTAGATTCCTTGTTGAGATATAAATAAATATATTTATTTAGGTTAAGTTTTTACGTGAATTGATTCAATTTCGAACTTGAATTTTATTGTGCATCATCGATTCTTCCGAGAATGAGTTTACAATTATTACAACCAAAAATGTTAACGACGACAAGTATTTTTGTTATGTAAAAAATACCTGAACTTGCTTTGTTACCCTGCTCAAGTTTGTCGTAGAGTTTAACATTCAAACTTTTAAAAAAGAAATTAATATTTTATTCATAATACTATCCTATCTTGTTTAATACCGAGCATTAAATATGTCATTAGTAAACTATTTAAAGTCTAAATTGTTAAGACTATCCTATCTTGGTTATGTATTAGTACAAAATATGTTTATTAGCGACTCATTTACCCCCTTTTTGGTTTCACTAAAAATCAAATTTTTAATAACTTTTTGATGAAATATGTTGCTAAAAAGTTGTGAATCTTATAAAATGTGTGATTGAAAATGAGTTTCAAGAAAAATAAATTTTAAAAAATTGATATCAAACATGGATTTTAAAGTATAAATTTCGTTAAAGTAAGAGAAAAGAATAAGATTTTGGTCACCCTTTTAGGTAATACTATAAGATAATAGATTGATAGGGTTAGGTCAAGAAATAGAGAGAAAAATAAGTGGTCTCCAAGAGTTAGGTTTGTACACATGATTCGATGTGCCAAAATCCAAGTAAGGTGCCCTACTCATACTCCACATAGCTATCAAGTACTACACCCTAAGGACCATTCACAATTAATTTAGCAACTCAACTCTTTTTCTTGTGTTTTTATTTTTTATTGATTATTTTTGGAGCATTTTATATTTGATATAGGTACTATTTGCCATTAAGCTATTATATCGGTTTTGTGATTTAATTGTAGTTACAATAATTAGTTTTACATTTTTCACGTTGTTATAAGTAGTGCGTAAAAAGAAATCAAACTTGGACGATAAGTTTCATGAAACAAGTAGCATGAAAGATGCATCATACTTAATTGTTGATTGATGACTACTTTAATGAAGGCCCAATATTCAGATATATCGATATATCTTGACGAGTTTAATCATCCCATATTAGATTTTTTTTTTTGTTGCCCATAACCTAATTAATCGACACACTTAGATGAGAGCGTGATTTTGACTCAACTGATTTTGTCAACCAATGAGGACACTATCGAAATGTCTAAAGAACTTAACTACTCGACTAAACTCAAGATTAAGAAGTCTAGAATTCTTATGAGACTTTATTTTATGGAACTCAATAACCAATTCAACTCACTAAGCCACTTTACAATGGGGAATAAGCAATTTCTCAAAGGTCTATAAAGAGTAAGAGTTAACATATAAGTATTATATTCTCGTACTATGTAATTTGCATTAGGAAATGAGAATGCAAAGCACATAAAATCTTACCAAAAATTGTTAAGAAAGTACAAATACTTTAGTAAATATTTCACGAATACTAAAAACCAATAAATTCGTATTTATTTTTACCATTTAACATGATGTACACGATTCAACTATTGGTTATGACATATTCATATTAAGTTGAAAAATCTAATGAGAGTATAATTCTTTTAGGCAATCATCTTACTAAAGAATATTGCTAATTAATTACTTTTTGAGAGATAATTATTTATTATATATCATCTGTTAAGTCTAACTTTGTTAGGTAAGCATGTCCCTCAGCAAAATTGTCTAGAGTTCACATGGCACATGTTACATAGTTATGATTTACAAATTGCTGCAAAAGTTGGTGCAAAGATAAAGTTTTACGTAACACGTAAACGATTGGTATAAATTTTAAAAATTCCAATCATATTTTCGATATTTCATTTTAAATAGAAATTATATTTTTACATTTAATATATCAATCAATGACTTAATTAACCACTAAACTGCTTATCATTATTCAATTTTATTCCTTGTCGAGTTATCATATGTAGGCTTCTTAATTCATGGATAAACATGAACCATGTTGAAATAAAAGTTACATAAATTATATCGATAAACTTTTAATGCTAGGCTAATAACATCTCCAATCATAGTATAAAATATATCTAAATTGTGATTTAAAATTTTAAAATGGCCCGAAACCTCTCTAATGAAATGATGCAAAGAAAATGCAAAAAGATGTAATTTACATTTTTTTTACATCCACACGAGGGAAAAGGGAAATTTGTATGTTTTTATTGGAGCAAATTTTGAATTTAAATCCATATGGATGTAAATAAGGATGCAGGGGGTGCCACACAACCCCCTGGACGTCAAGGGGATTGTCACCCAAGAGTAACCGAACTTGTCAATGATACATTCTTGTAAAAACTTAATATTGTGTACAGTGGTTTGACTCCCTATTTTATGTCAACTTGTGATATGATCTATTGGATTGATCATTGAACAAAATTGGGAGGATATCTTGAAATTGATTGTTGACCTGGCCTATCAATGTCTTTTTGTTTGATGCTGTGAGTGAACACTATAAGTATTCAACGAATCAAACAAATAATGCCTTTAAATAGTGAAAGTTCAGTAGTCGAAATTTAGCTTACACAATAAATTGAGTTGTATGAAACAATCGCATAAACAATTGTGTGAATCATCAAATATTGCTTTGTAATATCTTAAGTATTATAGTTACACAAATTTATTTATTGGAAAAATTAGGATTATGTTTTTCAACATTTCGGGTGTTGTAAAAATTGCATATCAGTATTCAAAGTAGTAGGAGTTCGACTTCGAACCTATTAAATACGGAAAGAACCTTATGTACATGCTTTTCCATCACATATGTTAGACGAATGCTAATTTGGTAGCATCTGCTTGATTTGATTTTTATTTTTTTTGTAACTTTCAATCAATTGATGCCAACTGTAATTTGTGAAGGAATTCTCTGAACCAATTCTGTACAACTAGCATGATTCATTAAATACTGCTTTCATTGATTTCCGTCACATGAGGACCCAATCTACAATCGATTATGAAGTCATTTCCACACCGGAAGTTTTGAAAGTCCTACTCTAATTGTCCGTTATATATTGGACTAATAAAAATTTAATCTATATATATAGGTTAAATGTAGTGAACATTTTAATAATTTTCATTTAGGCTAAATTCCAATCGGGGTCCTCAATTCTTTGTAAGCGTGGCACCCATATCTCCAACCTACCATTTGTTGCACTCATATTTTCAATCTTTTAAAAATGTACCCCCAATGTTCATTTTTTAATGAAAAATGTTTATTTGAACATTGAATGACGACATCATATTGAAAAGTAAAATTGCTCAACAAATCAAACGATAATTTCAACTTTTATTTAGAAATTTGAATAGGGTGAAATTCCTAAACATTCATAAAACTTATCCCTCGACTTTAACCCATTTCCCGGCTTGGGAGAGCGTCACTTGGTCATTTGTTATTTCAATAGACATTTTTGGTTAAATAAGGGCATAGTACATTTTTAAAAATTGGGAACATAAGTGTAACAAATAGTAGATTAAGGATACAGACTTAAGAAATGTTGACGAGTTCGAGTTGAAGTTACCCATAATTTAAATAAGCCCTTGTTTGATGAGATTAAAATCAAATTTTTAGTAAATATATATATAAAAATTGATGAAAAATGTGATTAAAAAAAGTTGTTAGTCCCTAAAATATGCAATTAAAATGAGTTATTCACTTTAAAATAATAAAAATTAATTATTTTTCCCCCATTAAAAATGTGAATATTCAAATCACCTAAAGAGAATCAGAATGGCAAAACTCTCCACAGATAGTTGGCGTGAATCAATGGCATAACATAAAGCTTCTCGAAAAGGCACATTTCCTTCCCAGTTTTATCTGATCTACTCTGTCAACACCACACACTCGGACCCTACTGCTCCACCCCACGCCACCCCACCCCCTATGCCATCCCTCTCTTCTTCCCAACTCCCAGCACGCACACACACCAACGCTTCTCTCTTCTGCTGGATACAGAAAAAGCAGAGCGACAACTTCATCAGTATATTCAGTCCCCCATCAGACTACACATACGAATATATAAAGATAAAGACACACATATACATACACACAAGTATATATAGAGAGAAAAGGCAGGTGGGATCTTGAGATTTGTGAGTTAAAAAAGAGATCTTGGAAAATCAGTAGGAGTTAAAGCAATGGCGGCTGAGTGTAATTATAGGGTAGTTGTGAAGTAATGTTTCACAGTAATGGCAATGTATCATCATCAATGTGATGTATTTGTTTGTAAGAAAAGCAGATAAGGAGGAAAAAGAAAGAAAGCCATATATTTTTTCTTGGTTTTGTTGGCTCGAGAATCGAGGCAATTTTTCAGCTGATGAGTTTGTTTTCTTGTGTTTGGTTTGCAGTTCTGTGATCATATCATAAATTCTTATATGCATAATGCATTGTAGTGAGAATAAGATGAGTGGCGAATGGATAAAGTTTGGTGCTTTGGTCCCTTTTATGCAGTAAACGTGTTTCAGTTTTCCCAGAATTTGCAGCTCGCTTGCCTGCTCATTAGTTATTTGTGTTTCTTGAGTGAAATTGGGGGTAGTACAAGTTCTTCCGCGGAGTGAAGAGGCCAATTTCAGAAACAAGAAAATGAAGTTTATGAAGTTGGGATCAAAGCCTGATGCATTTCAAGCTGAAGGCAGCTGTGTAAGGTAAGCTTGATGCCCTCATTTTTCTCTTTTTCTTTAGAAATTTCCCTTTTTGCCAGAATTTAGAATACACATTTTTGGCATATGAAGTTCTGAATCAAATTTTGTTGCAATGAACTTTTTGGTATTTCCATGTTTGTATCTCCTCATGCATACACACAAAATTATCAACTCAATAATAATATTTTTTATTATTATTAAGTTTCAGCTTGAATATTAATAAGCTATCATCTTTGAATCCAAATATAACGAGGTTTGACCTTCATGTGATTTTGATGTCATTGGATTGGGTTATGTTGCTTCTCATTTTCGTTCTGAATGAACTTTTTAGGAACCTTTTTATTTTGTTTATTTCCATGATGTTCCTCCACATTCATACACACAATTGTAAAAAAGATATTAGTTTTTTTTCTTAGTATATTATCCAGTGATATTTAGTTCTCTATTGAAAATGCTAGGAATGTTACATAATACTATCTCAAGTTCAGGGGATTTTCCTTTACCTCTATGGATGGGATTGTTTTATTTCACAGTTTCCTTTACAACTCTCTGCCTCAGTGTGTGACTGTGTGTGTGTGTAAAGAAATTTGGGGCTGGGTAGCATGGGCAACCCAAAATGTGGTCCAGGTGTCTCACTGTCTGATTTTGATGAGTTGTGGTCCAACCTTAGTAAAGTTGTATAGAATGGGCCTTTATGGACAAAATATTTAATTATTTCTCTCCCCCAAATTCTTCATGAATTGTAAAAAAGTTGATTCTTCTGCCTATTGAATATGCTATATCAAAAAAAAGGGCACACTGGGACCTGTAAAGTGTAAACACAAGTTTGGACTTGTGCTTTGTACATGGATTGATTGAAATGAAAAAGCAACTTGTATGGTTTTTCGTTTGATGATTGTCTTCTTCGTTGGTTAATTAATTTAATGTCTTTTTTCGTGGTCCCTTCGGGTGCTGGCTTACTGATTTTCTCTTATAATATACATTGTTTTGCCTCACGATTGAATCATTAGCTGAAAAGAAGATAAATATTAATTTGCATGTCCATAAAAGTTTTTCTCTACTGTTATTTATTTATTTTTTTAAAAAGAGAATTATTGCATCTTTAAGATAGTTAGTGTGAAAGAACACAACTGGCTTGAATTCTTTGTTCAGTACTCTTTCTTATTAGACCAAGTATCCTTGCCTTTTGTGAATACATATACGTCTAGTTGTGTCGATTTAGGTGTCGGGACTGCTATTTGCCTATGATTGAGATGACCAAGGCACAATATCTCCAATTGGAAGCATGTATTTTAAAAATGTATGCATTGGTTCAAATATTTGCTTACTAATATTCAAGAGATTTGCATCAATTTATTGAATTCCCAATTCATTTAAGCTCAACCGTTTAATCACCTAAAGTGAAAGAAATTTTTTAGTAACTAAAAGTGAAAGAAATCTGTTAAATATCTATTGGTATAATGTATTTTCAGCGTTTGCTAGAGGTACAGTTTGATAATGCTTGCATTGATTTACGCACTTCTGATACTATAGTAACTCGATGCCGGCGGATATTTCGTCCATGTCCAAGTTAGTCTAAACTGTATTTATTTCACCATTTGTTGGGCAATTGATGGTTTTGACTTTTGAGGGTGGACATGAACATTTCATCATAGTAACTTTTTGCTTGCTCTGCTGCAAATTAATGGTACTTTCTAAATTAAATAACCATATGCTTGAATGTTAATGTCCCTAAAAGTCAGTTGTCTTGTGGCAGGTATGTGTCATCTGACCTGGCTACAGATGTTATCGTAATTGTTGGTGAAGTTAAGTTTCATCTTCACAAGGTATATTCTATCAAACCATTTGTGCAGTGAACAAGTTCTAATAAATTTATTTCTCAAATTGTTTCGTTTATTGACATTTCTGAACTTGAGATATTTATCCCTGGTTAAGGAACTGCATGTTTTTGCTTTTCGGTATAATTACCTTACTGATCATATTGAATTGTGAAACACATTAATTCCTGTAAGAGATTCTTGATACATTAATTTTCATAACTTATTTTCTGTATTCATTACATGGAGATTAATTTAGTTTAAATTAATTAGGTTAAATTATCTGTCACTTGCTCTGTTTTTTCATTTTTTTTTATGGGGAGTTAATTTAATTTAAAATAGTATTTTTTGCCTATTCGGGCATGGTTCCTGGTTGAACGTCGGAAAAGTTGTTGATGGTTATCTTGCGGAAATTGCTCGTGATATAAATCTCTCGGTCTCGAGTTTTATTGAGCTATCACAGTCAATCCCTGAGTCAGCCAGACCAATTCATGATGGAATTTACGGTGCCATTGATGTCTATTTGAAGGTAGGGATCTTCTTATCCTTGCTATATGTTTTCTCTATTCTAGTCGTATTATGAGAATTGCAATAATTATAAGTTCATTGTGTTCTTTTCATTCACACAAATTTTAGGACATTATTTCTTACACAATATTGGTTACGACTGGAGAGTAAATGACAAGATTTTAGTTTCTTTTTCTTTTTTTATTTTGTTGCTTCATACTGTTCAGTGCTATCTACTTCATCCTAAACAAGTCATCAGATCACATAATTTGACTATTCAGTTGTCAAAGATCACCAGTCTTGGCAGATGTGTTTGTACATGGTTGTTTTAAGCCGGATCTGCAAGGGGTTGTGATTGCATTTGAGAATATTTTGAACAAATGTATCTTTCGAGGTCGAAAAAAGAATGTTTAAAGATTTAATTTGTTGCTTAATATTTGCAGGAACATCCTAATCTTACAAAAGCCGAACGGAAGAAATTGTGCGGGCTTATGGACATTAAGAAATTGACGACGGATGCATCAATGCACGCTGTACAAAACGAAAAGCTACCTCTTCGTGTTGTTGTTCAAGTCTTATTTTTCGAGCAGGTTAAATCGGCTGCTGGAATCCAATCCGTAAACAACAGTACTGATGCTGATGCATTGGATGCCTCAAGAAACACGGAGGAAAATCTAGCTGAAATAGTGCCAGAACCCCGTAAATCCCTGAGGAAACAGATGGACGACATGAAAATAAAAGAAGATGAATTGCAGAAAAATGGAAAGTTGACGAAAACGGGTAGTAAAAGCAGAGATCCCGTGCAACTGCTGCCATCTCGGTCGAGGAAAATTTTTGATAAGCTTTGGATTGTGGGAAAAGGACATGGAAATGGAGAGATTAAGAGTTCTGATACTTCAGGGAGTTCTCAAAGCCCAACTTCATTGATTCAAGGGGAGACAAAATCCACTTCAAGACAGAGAAGATACTCTATTTCTTAGAGGATTATTTTAGAGTTTATTTGAAGTAGATCAAGGGAGGGAAATTGAATCACTGAAATGTAAAGTGGTAGGAATTCTATTACAGTAGATAAATTTGTTTTTATGTTGTTCCTTTCATCTGATGGTTATTGTATTGTGACTTATATTTGTGTATGAATGTGATTTACTTTACAAGGGTTTTCATTGAATTGAATCTATGTTTTAGCATTGTGTTGAGTTCGAAAAAGGGTAGATATACAAAAATTTTACTTGCAGATCTTACAAATCAGAATCTTGAAGATATTTCAACACACAGCTTTAACAGTTTAGAGTTTTGTCACAATTATTTCAGATGTATATTCTTCTATATCACATTTCATATAAAATTTTACCTAGTCGTACAGAATATTGTACACAAGCAGCAAAATATTTCAACACCAAGGATCAATCAATTTTTACTTGACCCTTCCTTTGATTGTGTCATTATTACTTCATATTCTAGGATTTTATATATATATTTTTTTGGGGAATCTTAAACAAAGATATAGGAGGGTTATAGAGGAGACTATATGAATCGTTGGTTTAATAGTGGAAAGTTTCTAAAGAGGGTAAGAGAATAGTTATCAGAATTGAGATTCAAAAAGAAAACATACAAACATACTAGAGATCACAATAAAGATTCAAATTAGAGAAGTTTATTGAAGAATATCAATAGACCGTTAGAGTCTTATAGATATAGGGTTCATTAAGAATTGGAGAGTTACAAATGGTAGATCGAGACCAAATTGGTCTTAATCGGTTCTGATACCATTGTTGGTCCTAGTATTGGTCTCAATAGCACCAAGAGCATAAGATTTAAAGCATAATAGTAAACAAGACAAGATTTAAGTCTCAGAGGGTTCAGCGATCACTTCAAACACTTAATTCACCATTGAGCATTCATTAAGAATTACACTCAAATCTTCTAACTCAGCCTCAAATCACAAGGCTTAATCCACATTTTGGTTGCTGTTGACATAAATGTATATCGGGAAAAGCTTGCTAGATTGTCATTACCTTTTCAACATTGTGTTTGGTGTTTAGAAAACAACAAACAACATCATCTGTTTCATACATCGGACTGAACCTCTTGACAGTTTTCAATCGTTCTTGTAGGAGAACAAGGAGTACGAGGAGTTTAAGGACAAAGATGTGAGCAACATTTACATTGTGTTTGCTGTTGACATAAATGTATATCGGGAAAAGCTTGCTAGATTGTCATTACCTTTTCAACATTGTGTTTGGTGTTTAGAAAACAACAAACAACATCATCTGTTTCATACATCGGACTGAACCTCTTGACAGTTTTCAATCGTTCTTGTAGGAGAACAAGGAGTACGAGGAGTTTAAGGACAAAGATGTGAGCAACATTTACATTCGCTATCATCCACTATTTGGCGACAGCTTTGACAGGGACAAGTATGCAGTCACCTCAATGAAGTTATGTCGAACGGGCTTCCACATGTTCAAAGACAGTGGCAAGAGGACCATATAGATGCAATCCCTGTCGATGATGAGGGTAGCAGTTCCAGCCGTGAGGAACGTGTAGGAATCGGTACAGCAACCATGAACGTGTCCACGTCCAATAGCGACGAGAAACGAAAAACCTCCAGAACCAGGCAAAAGGGAAAAACCAAGAAAAATCCAGCGCGGGAGTTGTCATTCTCTATCAATCGGGCAACTAGTGCAGCCAAGGAAATGGTGGCAAAGATCAATACCATCTCTGAACAAGAACTCCAGTGTTGCATGTGTCGAAGAGTTGCTTACAACGAGATGGCTCCTGAGTCAAACGCCTTTGTACTTCTACGCCTGCACGCTGCTGGTACAGAAACGTTAGTGGGATATGCTCAATGTCATGAAAGACACTGATGAGAAATTTGAATGGATTGAGTGACAGTTTAACGAGCGTAACAAATTGTTCCATTAGGATTTTTATGTTCCCTGTCTGCTAGTGTAATAGCTCCTTTTCCACCCAAAACATATGTTGCTTCTTTTGTCTTTCCTACGTGTTGTAAACTTTTATTGAGTTGTGTGTATGTGAATACATGTTTTCTTCCTGCTGTATGGGTCAATTTTTGATCAGGAATGGGACATGTATGTTAGAATCTTTTGTAATTACTAAATAAAAGCATGCATAAAGTGTTTAGGTACTATACAGAGAGTGAGAAAAGTGAAATAATTGCCAACAAAGCATGTCATGTCTCTAGAGTCATGCATCCAATCATTTCTCAATCTTTATTTGGACAACACTCTGCGAAGATTCTCAAGAGACTCTTATTACTATACAAACCGTGCGATTTGGTGTATAAATTCAAGGTTTCAAGCATACAAGTTAATGAAGTTGCAATTCACTTGAACAACTTCATTCTATGAGAACCAAAGAATTTGATCGGAAATACAATCTTATTTCACAACTTCTGCGGAACAATGGACGATCTGAACTTCAACTACGTGCTACTTTCAATTTCCGACGCAGAATAAGAACTAGGGAAGGAGTTCTTTAATCAACTGGCTGACGACATGATAGCATGGCATAGCTATTGCAGAATCGTAGATAGTGACACGAGGATCTACTATCGCAGACAATGGAGCCGTGTAAGAAGATTTTCGTTGTTCAGGAATGGCCATATGTTCATGATAAAGGCTATGAGCTAGAACGGACAACTGTGCTATCAAGAATTTTGCATGTACCCGTAAACGCTGTGCCAATTTGCACATATTCTATGTGACGAATACAGACTGTGCACTAGCCAGCAGATCGACATAAATGAGAAAATTGGAATGTTCATGTGCATATTAGCGGATGGAAATGGATACTGGCTAGTGATGGTGATATTTAATCACTCGTTGCAAACAGAGTGTCACTATTTCAAGGAGGTGCTCCGTGCCATCGTCGTGCTATCGACACATCTTGTACGTCGGAGTCTGAATTATAACGATAGTGTCGAGCCCTACAAGCAACAATAGTGTCGAGCCCTACAAGTCAGACTTGTCTAAGCATCACTATTTCAGGATTGCATTGGTACTATCGATGCAACGCATGTGGAAGCTGTGCTCCCTCGGCAGGAGCGTCTGAACTTCATAAAATACTGACCCAAAATGTGTTGGCCACATGTGATTTTAATTTATATTTCACACTTGTGCTTGTTGGCTACATCAGAAATACACATGACGCTCGAATGCTTGCTCGTGCTATACACGATCCGCAAATAAATTTCCCACGATCGGCATCAGGTAAATATTATTTGGTTGACTCTGATTTTGCTTATCGACCGAGATATATGGCCCCATACAAAAGGGTTAGATATAATATACCATTTTCAGCAGTTTCACGATGAACGAACTAGCCGTCGTTGCAAGTTTTGGAATGCTCACGAGAGGTTTAATTTCAAACACTTCTCTTGCAGAAACGTCATCGAACGTGCCTTCAGTGTATAGAAGCAGAAATATAAAATACTAGACCGCATGCCGAGCTACTCTTTTTCTAGACCAGTTGCAGTTGTCATTGTGACAATGGATGTTCATAATTTCCTACGTAGTTTCTGGAGTTGTGAACAAAGCATTTCGCAGAGCGGAATCGAAGGATGAGACGAAGTGCATGCTGAAATGAACGTACCAAAAATGCAACGATTTGAGTGGGACAGACTTCGAGATTACATGGCACAACAACAATGATGACATTATTTGGAAGGAAGTCACGTTCGTCGCATGTCTGCTAATATATATGAACGCATGAAAATGAATAGATGTCTTTGTTGGCGTTGTACGATGACATAATGTTTAATGCTTGAGTTGTTTCCATGTTTGAAAGGTGAAATATTTGTTTGCAAAATTGTAATAGTCGATTGCCCATTCAGGACCAACACGGGCGTCCATGATGGGAATGGCTCAACGATTGAATTCAAGACCTAAGTGAAGATGGAATTAAAATTCTTAAACATATAAAAGTTGCTGAAAGCAAGAGTGTTGACGACAACAAACAACTCATGGGAGAAGGAAAATTCTTGACTGCATATTACTTTTACGTGCGGTCGTATGGAAGTGTGTTATCGCTGACTGAAATTCTCTGCCTACCGCTATGCGACCGTATAGCTTGGGCAGCTATGCAGTCGCATAGTTATCTGCCCAAGCTCTTGCACATGTCTTCAATTGTACATCTAATCCAACACGCTTTGCCTCTTGACCCTAATGTCGATACTCATCTTCGAGCCTACTAACGTCGCCCGTTTGGACTCCATAGCTATGTGAAGTGAATGGCCGGCTTTATCAACTCATTGCGGTCTCAAACCTAGCTTTAGCTTCTCTTCAACATGGTTCGAGTTGCTGATCAATTGTGAGCTTCCCCGGATGTACGTCAAGAAGTTGCAAACCTCTTGCGACAAGGATAACAGAATATTTCACATAAAACTATGGTAAGATGAAAAAGAGAAATGGACAATTACCTTGCAAAACAAACGTTGTGAACGAATGTTGGAAAATGACGGCATAGAAATAAACATTGTCGTCAATTAATTAAGAACGAATCAGACCCGCCGGTATTGTCAATTAATTGACCACAAAGCTTTTGTCGTCAATTAATTGAGAAAAACAATCCATTATCATCAATTAATTAAAAACGAATCCGACCCCGCCTTTATTGTCGATTGATTGATCACAAATTTATTGTCGTCAATTAATTGAAAAAAAATCCATTATCGTCAACCCGTTATCGTTAATTAATTAACAACGATCCCAACCTGCCGTCACCATCAATTAATTGACGACAAATCTATTGTCATCAATTAATTGAAACAAAAATAAAAATTCGTTATCGTCAATTATTCGAAAAACAATCCGTTATCGTCAAGTAATCAACAACTAATCTGACACGCCACTATTGTCGATTAATTGACTACAAATTTGTTGTCGTCAATTCATTAAAAAAGTACTCCATTATCATCAATTAATTCAAAATACAATCCGTTATCGTCAATTAACCAGCCACAAATCCGACCCATCATGTGCAAAGGGACGCCGTATCGTCCAACAGATAACTCGTGAGCGTAATTGCTGTATCCGTCGTCTCTTGTCGGTAAATGAGTCATGGCAGCCTTCGACAAAAAAATACTTTTGACTGCTGCAATTAGTTTGAAAGAGAAATAAAAGGACAGTAGATGCATTTTACGAAAATTAGCATTATTTAAAACCTTGCATGTCAGCAAGTCATGTGCTTGAGGTCCCAGTGTGATGTGATGCAAAAATGCATTTTGAGGCGGGGACGGGGGGTGGGGAATGTGGATCAAACAAGGGCTAAATGTAAAATTGGAGAATCGGTATCAGTAACTCATAACATATCATGAATAGACTCAGTGAAAAAAAAATTTCCAAATTATCTCACCAAACATCATTGAATACACACGTTTTCACTTCTTATTTGCCTTCATTATTTTCATCCCTTTAATTCTCCAATATGAATCCATCACCATTTTTTCAAGTGTTGGCCTAACTTCTTTTAATTGTTTACTCATTACAACAGTAGATGCAAATCTTGTATCAGCTATCCTCAACAAACACAACTTAGAATATTTATTTTATATAACTAATGCCATTCCATGATTAACAATAAAATTATGAATGTTTTCCACATCACTCACCAAATCAATAATCCACTTACAATATGCATATTGAGGTGATTTTTCAGATGGATCACATATACTTTTCAAAGCTAAATTCGGAGTATGTACCACATAAGGAGTCCAAAAGTTATGAGGATACCTTGTTTCAATGCTTAACCCAGGTGCTTTATAGTTACTGCATTGTCTGTTATGATTTGAACAACATGTAAGCTACCAATTTGCTTGATTGCATCAATAAGCGTTGCTGCCACGTATTCTCCTTCTTTTATATTGCTACTTGCATCAATTGCTTTAATAAACATGGCTCCCCTGTAGATGCTCCCATTTCATTTAAAATAGGTCTCTTTTGTTTATTCGACCAGCCATCAGAAATAATAGGCACTCCCATTTTCCTCCATGAATCTGTAATATGCTGAAGTTTTCTATTGATATGCTCATACTCTTGTGCAAGCAATGATGTACGCAATCAATTATAAGTAGGAGGGGTATCACCAACCAAGTTACTATTAGCCAAAGTTCTATAAAACTATTTGAAGCAAGGAGATTTTGCAAAATTGAACGATAATGCACTATCGTAAAACATTCTGGCAGCCTCTTTATCAGTCGTGTGCCTCTGTGCTATGTTGAAGGTCTTTTTTAGAGGTCCAAGCTCTCATCTTTTTTTTTCCTCTTTTTTTTTTTTTTTTCTGTTGTAGTAAATCAAAACCACTCGGTAATGAGACATACTTAGCCCTTTTCCTTTTATTGACCTCATCTTGTAATTTTTTCCTCTCGACTTGGTCGTGTTCCCTTTTGATTGATTGATGAATATCATCGATTATAACTTTACAATACTCAACTCCGTGATTTGGAAGTTTTAGCAAATGAGCCTTCACTTCAGTGTAAGATCTAGTCACTTTTTTATTGCAATAGTTTCGACGCGAAGTCCGGTTTACGCCTCCATTCACTGCTACTATGAGTACCTTCACATGGGTCCGTAGTTGCTTATCATCGAATTGATTTGCATGAATATTTGATGGTAATTGAGGTGTTCTTAGTGTAGAGTTAGAAGGATTCATAATTGAAATTTAGGAGTAAGCAAGATTCTGAAATTTTTTTATTGAACGTTTGATTGAAGAAAATGCATTTTTGTACAAGAAGATGAAATTGTTATTTATGTAAAGAGTTTTCTGGTGCCAAATTTTTGAAAAAGTAAGCTAATACATCCATTGCAATTTTCAAAGAGCTAACACATTAAAGAAGAATAATAAAAACTGGTGCAAATTATGGAAAAAGAAACTAAAACATTAAATAGCAATTATTACGTAAATGGGCAGCTTGATTTCTGTACCATCTATTTGTTGGGATCCACGGGTTGTAAAGAGTGAAGTTAATGACGCAATATGAAGTTAATATGGATTGGAACAATATAAAAATATATATCAAGGTATAAAGTAAAGAAAAAAAAGAGGAATTAATGCAGAGGCAAGATATATTATTAATTGATAATATGGAGAGAAAACAATGCCACAACAATATTGACTTCTTCTAAACTGAAAGAGGAGATCTATATTTATAGTGCACTAGTCAAACCTTAAAACTAGGCAAAAGATGGAAATTTTAAAAATAATAATAATAATAATAAATAAAATAAAACCCACGTAAAAGAAAAAAAAGGGAAAAACGTGTCCGCATTTACCATACACGGCACACACACATATTCTTTCCTTTCTTCAATTGGCTCCAATAAGATTTCTTTCCAAAACTAAGACACACAATCTTCCAAATCTTGACCAAATTTTGAGGCAATAGTTAACAATCTCCACCTTGACTCGAAATTTCGGTGCAATAAATGAAACTCCTAGATTTCAAATCCGTCTGCAACGAAATAGCTAAACTCCTCAACACAGTAACCAAAAACTCTCCATCACTAAATCATCTTCCTTTTGCAAGGCATCCACACACGACACCTGAACCCAACTCCCGAGTTCCCAAAATTCTACCAAGGAATTACTGTTGACTAAATAGGGTCGAAGCACACCCTGTAGTAGAAACCAAATCAAGTGCTTGATCAGAAGACCCCTTGTCAGAACTGTCACCTTCAACGATCCCAAAAGCATCACAGACATCAATAACACCACGGTACCTACGCTCCATGAGTCCACCCTTGACATTTGAAACAGTGCATCCGCTAAAATTGGTGGCAAAGCGGAATCACCAACGCTCTCTCTAGTAATGTTCAGAATCGACCCAGAGCCCAACACAAGAGATACTGTCCCAAACTGAAAATCTACCACGGCACTAAACTTGTCTCGATGTCTCAAAACTAGTTCTGCGCTTCCCTGCAATATGTACAACTAGGATCTCTTTCGTTCCTCCTGTACAACCCAGACACCCTTTCGAACCTTCAAGACTCCACCTTCACCAGAAAATTTGTACCCTTTTGCATCCAAGGTACTCAATGATATGAGATTCTTTGTCAAGTCTGGAACATGGCGAACCTGATCAAGTTTCCTCACTGTCCCATCTTATAGCCTCAATCTGACTCGACCGATTCCTGCAACCCGATAAGATTGGTTGTTTTCCATGACAACTCCACTTGCTTCACCACCTCATATGTCTGGAATAACGCCCTATTGGGACACTTATGATACGAACATGCAGAATCCAGAATCCACTCATCAGGTTTGAATTCCCCATCAGATACAACCAACATCACATCACCATCATCACAAAAATTCTCAGCAATATTAGTCTCATTCAAATTACCTGATTGCCCTGCATGATTTGCATGTAAATTACTTTTACCCTGCAACTTGTCGCAATCTTTCTTGATGTGTCCTTTCTTCATGCAATAATAACAATACACATTGTTGTACCTCACTTTCGATCTATCCCTCCGTCGATCACCATGAGTAACAAGAGCATCCCCACCCTTAGATGTAAGATCTCCGACCAACAGCTCCATCATCTCCTTTGAGAACAGGGCTTCATATACCTTCTCAATGGTAAGCGTGTCACGACTATACAGAATAGTATCACAAAACGACGAAAAAGAACTTTGTAGCGAACACAACAGAATCAAGGCTAGATCCTCTTCATCACATTTTACCTCCAACGTCTTCAAATCTGCAACAATCTCCTTGAACACAGCAAGGTGGTCCTGCAATGGCCCTCCTTTCGCCATGCGATGGGAATACAATTTTTGCTTTAGAGTCAGTTTGCTCATTAGACTCTTTGTCATGCACAATTGCTCCAACTTGAGCCACAAAGCAGCCGCTGTCTTCTCCTTTAAGACATCCTGCAGTATATTGTTGAACAAATGAAGATGAATCAATAATGTAGCCTTCCTATCCTTCCTTGCTTCTCCTCCATAGGCCAATTTGCTGGCATCTTCTCAAAGCCCAACAAAGCATCGTCAAGTTTCATCTTCATCAACACAGCTCTCATCTTTACTTACCACAGCGAAAACCTTGTATTGCGATCCAGCAGCGGAATATCATACTTCATCGAAGCCATATCTAAAAACCTCAATCAAATCACGAAGAACTTGCAACCTTGCTTTGATACCACTTGTTGGAATCGATGGATTGTAAAGAATGAAGTTAATGACGCGATATGAAGTTAATATGGATTGCAACAATATAAAAATATATATATCAAGGTATAAAGTAAAGAAAAAAAGAGGAATAACGTAGAGGCAAGATGTATTATTAATTGACAATATGGAGATAATACAACGCCACATCAATATTGACTTCTTCTAAACTGAAAGAGGAGCCCTATATTTATAGTTTATGAGTCAAACTTTAAAACTAGGCAAAAGATGGAAATTAAAAAAAAAAAAACCACGTAAAAGAAAAAAAGGGAAAACGTGTCTGCATTTACCATACACGGCACACACACATATTCTTTCCTTTCTTCAATTAGCTCCAATAAAATTTCTTTCCAAAACTAAGACACACAATCTTCCAAATCTTGACCAAATTTTGAGGCAATAATTAACACTATTCACCATAATATTGATTCCCAATTTCAATTGTTAATCTTAACTAGTAAGTACATATTCTATAAATAATGTCTTGTTTCCCAATTTTGATTGTTAATGCTTGGTTATTAGTTATATTCAATAATAAAGGTTAGGTTATCCGTATTAAATTGTCCAATTCGTTTTATTAGTTATTATTTTAGTTAGTATTAATTTATTTATGATATATTAATGCCATTTAACGTGGACTTATTATATTAATTTTAATTGGAGATTAAATGAGTTGGGATCGATATGATTTACGATATTTATGGATTTACGATATTTATGGTTTAAGGATGTTTAACGTGAAGTTGTGATTGCGCTCTAAAAAGAATTAGAACGACTAGAGTCGTGCATGGGCAACAAGTTGATCGAGTCGTACATAGATGAAAATTTGGCTATTCACCAATTATTTACTTTACTTTTAAAGATTAAAATGAGTTGGGGTCAATATGATCCAGTATATTTATGGCCTTATGTTTAACATGAAGTTGTGTGATCACACTCTAAAAAGAATAAGATTGATTAACATCATGCATAGGCAAGAGGTTGATTGAGTTATATGTAGACGGAGATTTGAATACTCACAAATCTTTTTACATTACATTTAGAAATTAAATGAGTTGAGGTTGATATGATTTAGTATTTTTATGTTTAGGGACGTCTAACGTGAAGTTGTGTGATCGCACTCTAAAAAGAATAAGATCGACTAGAATTGTGCATAGGTGACAAGTTGATCGAGTTGTACGTAAATAGAGATTTGACTATTCATCAATCTTTTACTTTACTTTTAAAGATTAAAATCAGTTGGGGTCAATATGATCTAAGATATCTATGATCAATGACGTTTAACGTGAAGTTGTGTGATTGTAGTCTGAAAAGACTAAGATCAATTAGCGTCGCGCATAGACAACAAGTTGATTGAATTATACGTAGACAAAAAGTTGACTATTCATCAATTTTTTACTTTACTTTCAAAGATTAAAATGAGTTGGGGCCGATATGATTTAGGATGTTTATGGCTAAAGACCTTTAACGTGAAGTTGAGTGATCAAACGTAGAAAAGCATAAAATCGACTAACGTCGTGCATAGGTTATAAGTTGATCGAATTGTAAATAGATGGTGATCTGACTACTTACCTATTATATTATTTTATTGTGATAAAATTAACTAACTGATATTCATTGTCAAAAAATGAACTCATAATTGACAATAGGATTATAATTTGAAATCAATTTAAAATCTAAGCCAAAATTAATTCTTTTCAAAAGTCTCTCTCTTTTGAATTCTTTGTGGATACATTAAATACATGCATATAAGGTGTTTGTAAAAATTTAAATATGAATATGAATTCAATCAATGCTTTATTACATTAAAAAGAAGTGACATGATATAACACCTTATTTGTCGTCACTTCAAAAAAATACAAACTATCTCATGTGAATTCTTTCTTAATCCATTAAAGATATGCATACAAGATGTTTGAAATTTTAATCATGAATATGAATTCAAACTTTACTTTTCATCAAAAAGTGAGATAATGATACATTGTATTCGTCTTGTATATGAATTAATATGCTGATATTTGAATGTGAAATACTCACATTTTTTAAAAAAGTTTCACACAATTTTATTTGTATTCTTTTTCTGTAGATTTATAAAATTAATATTTTTATCTGTAAGAGAGACAAATAAGAACAATTAAGGTTGTCCATTTGAAAATGATATGTCCTTTTTAATAATGTATATATGTCTATGGAGACAAATATAAATATAGAAACTAATATATTTATTTTATGTAAAAACAAATCCCATATTATATAAAACGAATTTCAATGTATTAAAATATATGTACACATGCATCAACTTATAGAATAAATATAGGCTACGTGTGTACATTTTACGTATTAAACAATTTATATTGGGTATTCAATAGTTCATGCATGTAAAGATAGCTTTCAACATTTATACTTCGTCCATAATATATTTATCATGAATGCATTGTAAGCTCTCAAACAGAATTAAATCACTCGAAATGGATGTTTGTAACTTAAACTATTGAATCAAACAAATTTAAAATTGAAAATTAAACTAATATTATCTTAAATAAAACAATAAATCACGCCACGTACAATAAATAATACAACCTGGTAGAGACAATCCCTAATTTATGGTCGTATGAACTGTTGACTTTTAAACCATCTAATTTCCTCGTCTCATTAACTTATTCACTAGGCTTTACATAAAGCCCATTTAACACATACCCAAAACCTATCATCTTCTCCAAACCTATCGTCTTCTCCAACTCTCATCTTCCCCTCTCTGTAAAATTCTATAAATGTTGCTGCCATGTTCCATTCCTCCATAAATTTCTGCATATTACTATCACAAGACTCAAAATAAATGGGTTTGCTGTCGCCACAAACACAAACCAGAAATACTCCATCATCCATTGTCTTCTTCATTTTCTTGTCGTGTTTGAGTTCAAAACCAAAAATCTGACACATGTCCCGTGTCAGTATCCGTGTCATGTCGTGTTGACACGGATACTTCTCCATTTTTGGAGAGTCTGAGCATCATAGCTCTCAATTTACCTTTCGAAGCTTCGACTTTATCTTTGCTCATATGTTTTCAAAGAACCCATCAATTCTTAAACCTTCAACTTCTCTAAATCCTTTGTTTATTCAATTACAACCACAAGAGGATCAAATTTTTCCGACAAGCTAATCAGATTTTTTCCACCATTTTTTCAATCGAAACCTTCTCACCATATTACTTCATTTGATTTACAAGCTCATTTCTTTAACACGATCATGATTATCTTTCATATTCATATTTTCGAATTCGCTTCTAAGAGATTGGAGTTGAATGGATATACCTTCATATCTCCTTAATACTCTTTTCTTAGAATCTCCCAAACTTCATTGGCTTTTTTTGCCATCATGATTCATGAAAACATTGAATCTGTTGCAGCTCTATGTAGGATTGAAAGAGCATTTGCATCTATTTGTCTACATTCTTTGAGTTACTTCTTCTTGGCATTCGATAACTCTTCTTCATTTCAGGTTCCTCGAAGCCATTTTTGACCATACCCCATTGATTCATTGCAAAAAATGAAGTCCTCGTCTTCACACATCAAAATCATAATTTTGCCCATCAAAAATTGGAACAAATTGACAACTTGTGCTTACCATTTCATTTATACAAAAGCCCTCCTTTTTTAAAACCATTGCTTCTAAACCTCGACTGCAAATGCACGAATAAACCCTCAAACGCTCTGATACCAAAAATATGTTGGCTAAGACAGGAGCTTCGAGTATTACAGCGCTAGTTTCACATGTATGAAACTAGGTAAAATTTGTGCTTGCACAGATTTTGCTCATTTGAAACTAATGTAATATAATTACTTCTAAATGAAACAGAGGAACATAGAAGATGATTAAAACTGAGAAAAAATAGAGTAAAAAGAGGGGAAGCATAGATGAACGAGATTGAAAAGATGAACAATACTTTTTCTTTCTTTCCAAGATTTTTTTATACAAAATGTCTTACATTATTTAGGGCAAGTCTAGCTATTTATATAGACCCCAAACATACCACAAAATTACATATTCAAGTCTCAGTTGTTTAACAAATTACATTGACTCTTTAAATAAAAACAAATTAACAACGGGGTTGGTTTGTGTATGTGAAGTTTCAATGTATAGCCTATAGGTTAGGGTTCTTATTCGTGAGACTTGTGGTGTAGATAAGAGTGAAAGAAAAGCAAAGCACGGGTCGTGCACGCACTAAAACATTGTTTTGACATCTTTTTGTTTAATTCTATCATATTGTGCCACGTACGTATCAAATACATTATATATAAAAGTAATAAGTACAGCGTTGAATCGCCTTCAAATTTTATTATAATTTCATTTCTACTTGAATTTATAGGGCATTTACTTAAGCATACACAACGGAATTTAAACAAAGGTCCATACCTAAAAATCGGATCACATTTGTATTGAGATAGAAAATATATATGGGTGTGCGCACGTGCACGTGTGTGTGATATGAGAAGTTCTTTGGACAATTTCTATAAGTTGGGATGATTTTGAATCTGATATGCCACGATCTTAACTCAACACTGTTCTTCAAATATCCAGCCTCTTATAGAAACCTATGCTGAGAGAACAATAAAATTGTAGATTTGAAAATGATGCAATTTTTATGTTGCAGATTTGAAAAATGATGCTTGATGTTGTTTGCAAACCCAAATTGAAAAAACAAATAAATTTGCAAAAGTTGAGAAATTGTGTCGCACTCATTGATTGCCAAACAGAATTGAGACGCGTGGTGAAGAGAGGGGGCCTCTGTTTGTAATGATTGGGGAAGACAAATTATTTTCGAACCGCATCGTAGGGGGCGGCGCCGGGTATGCGATCGATGCAACTTGTTCTAGGGGTGTTGGTAGGGTGTGGGTTTGTACCAGCCGCGAATGATTTTCCTTTTTCTAAAAAATCATTTTTTTTCTTATTTAGAAGGTGTTTTGTAGGTATTAAAATTAGATTTTTAGTAGATTTTGATAGAAATTTTTGAAATTTGTGGTTAAAAAACTGTGAGATCCATGAAATATGTAATTAACATTGATTGTTTGACTTTGACTCAGATTAAAATCTGAGCTAAACAGGGGCTTAATGTAGTTCTTTTTAATGATTTGAGATTGTAGACGTAATTTTCTCTTTATTCATTATAATATTTTTGCGTTCTTTTTATTTAAGTTAAAGGATGAAATGATCATCTTACACAAATTTGACATATTCTTTGATGGAAATCTAGCAATGGAATCAGCTAATTTTTCAAAGTTGAAGGCCAAAAAAGGTTGAAGTCTGCTACTTGGAATATTGGGACGAATGGTAAAATTTATCCTAAATAAGTGAATGCACGTACACTGTACACATTTAGGATATCTTTCTTAGACTGCATAATGGCTAAATAGCCTAAATTTGCATCTAACTTCTTAACTAATCTCTTTAAATATGTACCATTGCTTTTCTAATATAACTTCTGTTGATTTTTTTTTTTTTTTTTTCAGGGCACATCCAAGTTGGCGGAACAATCACATTGGGGGGCTCTGGAACCAAGTGTGGGGAGTTCGATTCCTGGTTGGAGCAGCCAAGTGATGTAATAACCAGAGGAAGGGTTGAAGCAGCTTGGTGATGTAATAACCATGGAGGAGGGTCCCTTTGGGAAAGGAGTAAAAGTTATGTGGGAACCTGGAAACCAACAAGGGCACAACCTGCGATTTACCTCCACTAGTCACTGAGGGGCCGGGGGCTAGAGGTCCAGGATTTAGTCCGGCTAAGCTGGGACACCTGGGTTATCAAAAAAA
>NW_019227801.1:19941-25592 GCF_002742605.1 Olea europaea var. sylvestris | reverse complement strand
TGGGATAAAAAAAAAAAAAAAAAAAAAAAAAAAAATCTTCTGTTGATTTTTTGCTTAAGACATTAATTCTCTTTGCTAAATCTGTCAATTTATGTATAGTCTGGACAAATTCTATAATCAAATGGTCTAAGACTCTAAAATATTTATATAAGTTTTCAATTAGCAAAAACTAATTAAAACTTTTAAATAGATTGTCATATAGATAAGTTGTTTTGTTGGCCAATTATGAAATATAGCAGTTGTTTTGAAGCATAAGGTAAATCACTTGGATCCTCCACTTTCTTACACGGGCTGTGTTTGGTACAATCCTCTCACGTAAGAAGGCCCCACGATCAACGTCCCCCCCTCCCCACATGTGAGGGGCTGTAAGCTTGTGTGTTGTATAAGTAGAATTTTCCATCTCACATTTATAACTATGAGGTCTATATAGATAGTCTAGTACAGTAGGCTTTAGTTACAAATTTATTTTTTTTAAAAGTGATTTTAATCATATTTTTAATTAAACAAACAAATACTCACCACCCCAACCCTTCACCACCACTTTTGCCTATCTCGTCCGCAAACGAATATTCTTGATTTTCAAAATCCATTATTCCCCTTCCTCCTTATTTCCATTCAAAATCCCATCTTCTTATAAAGATCGGTTTTCTGAGGATGCAATTTGAAATAGAAAAATAGTGATAACGATATAGATGATCAATGATGGCAAGCTAATAATATAGGTCGTGGTGGATCTAATTCAGGGAAGGATCTTCAATGGGACGGGCGCACCACTACCGAGACGTTGCGTGCTTGTCCAATGTCAAGGAGCCACCTCGATGGTGGTCCACACAACTCGGGAGTGTGTGGTGGGCCATCCATCGAGGTGACGCAACTTGATAGGGTGATCATACTTATGACCGTCCTACTGAAGTTTCTCTCCTAATTTAGAGAGTGGGTAGTTAGCAACTGAGGTTGGGGTTAGGTAAGAGGGGGAGATGAAACGTTTCATTTTTCTTCTCTATTTTTTATTCATTTTACTTTATTTTCTATATTTTATTAAATTAAAAGTAAAGACTAAATAGTCATTTTAATATAAAAATTCAATAGAACATAATCGTTGACTTTTACTTTCAACCCTAACTCCCCCTCCCCCCCTTTTCCCACCACTATTTTTAATGGAAACGCCCCAACTTCAGGTTCAAGACATCATTCCCTTTCTTTTAGATTCTTAATTTATCGAAAAATGGCATCAAAAATCAAGTTATCCTTTCTTCTATTTCTTGCCATGTTCATGTGTACTTCAGAAGGAGAATTCGATCACCCCAAAAAGTCCAAAATGTCATTATATTTTCAAGATTTCACCAGTGGACCAAATGCCACTGTACTACAGGTCATTCCTCAGCCAAATGGACCTCTTAATTTCTCCAAATTTGGAACCATTTTCGTCACGGATGATCCAATAACGAAAGGGGTCGAGAGGAGTTCGGCCGAAGTTGGACGAGTCCAAGGTATGTATGTAACGTCGGCTTTAGATGGGTCTAATACTCATGTCCTAGTATCGATTGTCTTCACTAATGAGGAGTACAAAGGCAGTACTCTTGAACTACAAGGACGCAGTGCTCAGTTTGATGAGGTAAGAGAAGTGGCAATTGTGGGCGGTACTGGAAAATTCCGTTTAGGACGTGGTTATGTTACTTTTGAGACGATTTATTATGATTCTAAGATTTCATACTCTGTCCTTCGGTGTAACGTTACTGTATTCCACTATTAATTGGCACTTTTGGCTTCTGAACTGAATAAAGAATTTATAACATATTTATGCATTAGTTTTCAACTTTTTTTTTTATTTTTTATTTTTTTTATGACGGAAGAATCCGCAGCCGCTATCCTTCGGGTACGTACTGAGTAAATCCTCGGACTGACGCAATAGTCTACTAACCGCGCTAGTCAGTTAAACTGTACTAGGCAAGTTTGGTGCGACAGGTTCGACCGAGAAAGTGTTGATAAGAGGAATCGAGTTGTGAACAAAGACATCCGCGTTCACCTATTCCACCAACTCGGCCACCTCATGAGGGCCTCAACTTTATTTTATTTTATTTTTTATTATTATTTTTTTAATATCCAGGTATCCCAACTTACACCAGATTAAATCCTGAACCTCCAAAACCCATGCCCCTAGAACCTTGGAGGGAGTAAATCGCTGTCTCAACTTTATTTTTATCTTGACTTAAGTTATTCGTAGTGCTTTTTGGATGGAAAACATTTGTTGGGATGAAAATTGTAATTTCTTCGGAAGTAACATTTGAAAATCGGAGAAAAGGAGGTTAGTGATACGTCAACAACTTTGTTCAAAGGTTTCACAATCAATAAGCAAAAACTCTTTCTTTTCTTTTCTTTTTTCGTATATACTCATTTTCAATCACACAATCACATAATAAAATATTCTACTCGTATATTCCAAAATTATCAGTACTTTTCAATTACACATTCTCCAAAAATTCACTTTGTTTGAAGTTTTTAATATATTAACTTTTACTAAGCGATTTTCTATCTATATTACCAATTTTGTTGATAAATTTGACTATCACTTGCAAAAGTTTTATCGAGGAAATAATTTTTTTAAACTACGATAAACAAACGTATGAAATAATTTATCCATGTGAAGAATATTCTTTTAAAATAAATTACAGGGGAGAAATCATTTTATTTTTTCTTATATTTTGCACTTGAATTATTTCCATCCATACGACTGACATTACTGTTTGAATTATCATGCTATTTAAACAGGGAAATTTGACAGAAAATGGTGACAGATAAGACTTAGCATTTATTCATTGGAAGATGAAATTAAAAAAAAAATAAAAAAAAAATGGCAGGTGAATCATAGTTTGTCCATCATTTTTTTTGCTCCGTCATTTCTTTTGTTTGTTTTATTTAATTTGCTCTACTTGTTCAGTCATACTTAATTCCTCATCTCAAATTATATAGATGAGCATTTACATTAGCCAACTATTTTTTCTTGAACGTTCCACCTGTGACCCCACTCCCGCCAGCACGTTTCACATTCTTCTATCACTTGCTAGTGAAATTTTTTTGTTCTTGAAATATTCCATAAACCCAAGATTTAAAATCTGCAAATTTTTCAGTTTTTGAGATAGGAAATTGCTCTGAAGATATGTTGAATCTTGATTAACTTAGACTTTGTAAGAGAAGAAGACACCATTATTTTCAATTTGATAGAGAGAACAAAATAATTTATGAATTCTCCTTTGTACGACGAAAGGCATGAGTTTTGGGCGGTGTCAACCCTCACTATAGGTGGGGTTGGGCGATCGCCAAAGGCCCCCTCCTTTGTGCAGGTCCAATTTTTTCTTCTTCTTTTTTTTTTTTTTTAAATCATGAATATATATTTATATAAAGAAAATTTTTCAAAAGAAAAATTATATTTTATTACATTTGTAACTTTCCTTGCTTTCTCTTTTTGACTTTTCATTTTATTATTATTATTTTTTTCCTTTGCTCTTTGTCATTTCTTTTGTTTGTTTTATTTAATTTGCTCTACTTGTTCGCTCATTCTTAATTCCCCTTCTCCAAATTCAACAATCTATAAATTCTCTAACTTACTGTTAATCTTTAACATTAACACTTGTTGGTATGATTTCTGTTCGGAAGTTCGGTAAAAAAAAAATTCTTATTTGTTACTCATTTTTTAAATAAGCAAAATACGGCATAGACAAAATTGCGATTAAATATTTGTCCATCATTTTGAATCAGACTAATAGAGTTTTTTATTAAACAACTGTTATTACGAACTGTACAAGTTGGTATTAGTCAAGCAAGTCTGCCCTGGCCAAATTTATATTCTAGTTCCAGGATTAAAATAATCTTGATAAGTTGATTCTATTTGTCAACACAATTGATTTCCCACTGCTTTTAAATAAAGAATGGCTGCAATTATCAATGTTATTATCTAGCGATTTGCTGTTTGTACAGCCCGACGGGTTACAACCCCCTCACAAGTGGGGGGTCTCGCAAATTTTTTATTACGCGTGGACCCCCCGAGATGTGAGAGGACTGCAAACGGTGCTGTGCACCGTGGTGTGTGCATTATCTAAAATAAAATGGTACTTTAAATGGTATTCTTAATGACCAATATATCGAAAGTCATTGTCTTAGTTTGGTAAGTATTGACTGTATTTAATTTCTAAGGGAATTAATTAAATTCACAAATGAAAACAGGAAGAACTTTACTTCATGAAAGGAATCATTTTCGTCAAAAAGACTGAATAATTCAAAAGGAAATTCTTTAAATTAATCCATGGCTCCAAATTTTTGTGCACATTCTTTAAATATAAATGCAAGGTTAATTAAATACTTGAAGAAAATAAATAGACTAAGACATACAGACCTATGATATTTGCTTTACTTCAATGTATTTTTCGTATAACATTCTTTTTTATTTCATTAGTCTATACTTTTTTAATGCATAGATTTTCTTAATAGACTCTCATTCTTATTATTGCCATTACAAAAATAAATAAATAATAATAATTCATTGTATTTATGTTTAATCTCCTTCAGTTTTATAGTAAATATTGAAATATAAACGTAAGATCAGTTTAGTGAATGACATTTACTATCACTATTTTATTATATAAAAATTAATTTTATTCTAGTTGACAAGAGCAAACTTTGCTGGTCAGGGGCGTAAGGATGGGGCAGGTTCCCAAAGCTTACACCCCAAGCCCATTAAATTCTAAACAAAGAAAAAAACAAATAAAAAAAAAATTTCTATGTATCCCAAAAAAAAAAAAAAAAAAAACCCTTGTCCCCTGACTACGTCTCGATCGCCAAAGGCCCCCTCCTTTGTGCGGGTCCCAATTTTTTTTTTTAAATCATATTTATATAAAGAAAATTTTTCAAAAAAAAAAGAAAAATAAATTATATTTTACATTAGTAACTTTCCTTACTTTTTCTTTTTGACTCTTCGTTTTTTTAATCATTTTTTTGCTCTTTGTCATTTCTTTTGTTTGTTTTATTTAATTTGCTCTGCTTTTTCGATCATCCTTAGTTCCTCATCTTCAAATTCAACAATCTAAAAATTCTCTAACTTACTTTTAATCTTTCACATTAATACTTATTGGTATGATTTTTTTCCTTTGATCTTTATGCCCTCTTGCATTTTTTTATTTATTTTTTTAAATATAAATGCAAGGTTAATTGAATACTTGAAGAAAATAAATAGATTTAAGACATATAGACCTGTGATATTTGCTTTAATTTATTGTATTTTTTGTATAAAGTTCTTTTTTATTTCATTAGTCTGTACCTTTTTAATGCATAGATTTTCTTAATAGACTCTCATTCTTATTATTGCTATTGCAAAAAAATAAATAATAATAATAATAAAATTTGTATAGCTAGGTGAAAGTCTCTTAGTAGGTTCTATTGTTGCTCAACTACTAAGATATGTAGATGTCTTAGTAAGTTCAGTTAAAATAGAAGAGTATTTAGGGGATTCCTTTAGATGAATGATACTTGAGGACAATGACTACTTAAATTTGAGGAAAATACTATATGTACATAATTTTTTTTACATAATCCATTACATACTCACAATAGGAGGTGGGGGCCATATTTGGAGATTTTTAAATTCACGCGAGGCTCAC
>NW_019227801.1:7412-19873 GCF_002742605.1 Olea europaea var. sylvestris | reverse complement strand
TCTTTAACTCCCATTTGGTACAAATGAAATTTTCCTAAATTTGATGTTGGTGATTTAAGAGATTAATGGTTATAATATGAAAGGGAAGCAAAAATATTTACAAAATCACATTTTATTCTGATATAAAGAAAAGAGGCTACTACCTAAAACCCTTCTCGTCTATTTCGCAGAGGTTAGATCTTTTCTCAATCAATAAAGTTGCTTGTACAGCACTAATGTGCTATAAAAATTACAACCCTCTCACATGTGTGAGATTCGCGATTATTTTAATCTCAAGCCTCAGCTTTATATGTGAGAGGATTGTACAAGTTGCTACACACGTAGCACTTTTGTTTCTCGGTTGCTGGCTGGGAATTAAATTCCATATGATTAGTAGACTTATAGGCTCACATTCCTCTTATTGATGGACAAATAAAAATTTCACAACAATTAATCTTATAAAAATGTCATCAAAAGGGCATTTATAATTTTTCTAGCACTTACTGAAAACTTCATTCATTAGAGCTTGAAAAGTAGAGGATGCATTATATTCTATTTAGTTTTATTTTTTCATTTTTACAAAGTGACAGAAAATTTTTCATGATATTTTGAAAGGCCTAACACTTAAATCACTATCACAAACACTTGAGAAAATCAAGTTGAAAGTTTTAAAGCAATAATATTTCAAACGTCATCAACAAAAGATGATTTAAAACACATGGTGAAAACAAGAGATGACCCTAAGGCATCTAGAGATACTAAAAGTTTATCTTTTGACTTTATGAATTTTGAGTTCTTGTTTGACATGAATATTTGATACAATATATTGCCTACTACTAATAGAGTAAGCAAAAAATTACAAAGTGAAGACGTCTATTGGTGCTATTATTAGTCACTCGAAATCACTTATTTAATTTTTTGAAGCGCACAGAGAAATAGATTAGAATTCAACAAGATTACAATAAAGAAATTGCTTCTCAAATTGATGTTGAACCTACATTTCATGAAAAGCAAGTTTCATTTTAAAAAAAGGAAAAAGAAAAAGCAATATGATGAAAATGTCAATGATAAAATAACACAGAGTTAAAGAATCTTTTAGAATTAATTATTTCTTATAAAGCAGAGTTGGGTTTACAGAACCCTAGCTCACAGATCTCTTACAAAGGTCTCACACATGAGTGGGGTTGGAAATTTTTTTTTTTTTCATTTTTTATTATATCCGGTCCCGCAGTGGGGTCGACCATTTGTGATACTTCTGATTTTCTTCTGTAAGAACAATTCTATACAATCAAAATTAGAATTGTTCTTTCTTATATATTTGTCAAGCTCTTTCTTCACCTAAATTCAGATTTTAACAATTTTAAAAATATAAAAATGCTTTTCAATTTCTGTTTAATTTAAAAAATTATAGACTACAAATGATAATTATTTTAAAGTGTTGATGTAATAAAAATGAAGAATTTTGAAACACGATAAAGATTCTAATATTGGTGGGCAAGAGTTATTTTCTGAGATGTAATTTATGATAATTATTTGGTACGAGTTTTTTAAACTTATTTTCAATCATACGTTCTCTTAATAAAATAAACTTGTACATGAATCCATAACTTCCTACTTTTTAATACACATTCTCCCAAAATACAAATTTCACAATATCTATTCCCAAAAAAGTTTATATCATACAACCCTAAAAATATTCTTGCAAAGCACAGGTCACGCACCCAAGCATTTACTTGACACGAACATTGTTCATACCTTTGTCGAGGTGAAAAATCAATTTAAATAAACATGTTCCATATTAAATATAAATTATCATAAGATCTTCTATCTCCATTTTCTAAACGAAAAGATTACAATTTTTTTTTTTAACGCTTAAAAATATGTATGTAAGTTTGGATACCTATGTTATTTCCATTTACCTCTTCGACCTTTTGAAAATATTGCATGATGCAATCAAAGACAATGAAACAACTCTCTAGATTTGTAGAAAATAGTGTTGAAGCTCGTTTTGCTTCGACAATTGAGTACATTACTCATGTATACATATCTTTCAAGAATTAATTTTCGATTTTCCTTAGTATGAACATTCTATGTTACTTTATGAATTGTAAGAATGATGATCCAGTGTTTGCATTATAAAATGTGTGATTATATAGTTTCACGATGCTTATGAACAAATAAATTACAAGGCGAAAGCATTTCATTCATAAACTAGCTACACTTTTTTCCACTTAGAGTGAGCATTTCTTAAAATTATTTGATAATTAGGAACACAAGCGCCAACGAATTTTTCTAGGAAATCCCCAATGAAAAATACAATATCCATTCCTTTCTATCGAATCAATCATAACCACTACCTACATTCCAAGAAATTGTGCACCACAAATAGGAACTAATAAAAAGACTCACGATACCTTAGAAAGACATCATGAATCCTTGTGGAAAAAAATGATTTGCTAAGTTGATCAATTAGATTTTGTGTCAATTGAGTTAAATTCATGTTTACATCAACTCATCCAGCTTGGAGATGCAATTTGACTAAATGATTCATGAATCGTCTTATTGCTTGCTTATTATAAGATATCTCTTTCTTTTTTTCTTTGTTTTAGTTTCACTCGGTTCATATACTTCTACTTCTCTTAATCCAAAATGAGAGAATTGAATTTACTTTTAAAATTTCTCTTTTTGTTTTTTTTAAATGACATTAGTTAAGCCAAAATAAGTAATTATATTAGGTTATAACTAACCACATTGGCATTATGTGGACTGTGGGCACAACCTTTGTAAATAGAATAATGTTATTTGTAGTAGCTCATTACCATAGTCGTCCTACGTGACATACATGTGATGGTTAGTAATTTGATGCATAAGGCAAAAAAATAATAATAATAAATTATCACATTAATGTACCAAGCCACCAACTGTGACATATATGCTATGGAAGATGACTACGTTAGTGAACAACTGTAAATAACATTCCTCTTCTAAATAAACTTGTGTTTTGTAATGCCATAAGCACGTCTCATGCTTCCTATCTTATACGAATTTCAACCCGAAATTAATAGTCAAAAAATCTATTTACCATCCAATGTTAAAATCGCTTAGCAAAGCATTCCCAAATTTAACAGCAATCGTAAAGGGTTAATTCCATTCGCAATAACTAGACTTTTATTCATGTTGATTAGGTAATTGTACTTCATTTTTGTTTAATTGAGTAACTATACATCAACATAAATCCAATTTGGTATCTCTGTTCAATTCCATCATTGGACTAAGGAAAGTTGATAAAAACATGACTATCATTTATTTCACTAAAATTGTACATATTCCACGCTGGTTGCTGACTGTAACATATGATGACCATCATTCGTTGATTGTCACCTCATCAATTTTCGTCAATGGAAATAGATGAAATTACCTTAATTGAATGAAATCAAAGTCTAAAAACTCGATTAAAATTAAAGAATATTACTCGACTAAAATTAAATATAGTTTAGCTATTTGATTGAACAAAATTGAATACAACACATCTTAAAATGTTGAATAAAAATCAAGGGCCATTAAAGTCCAAGTGCGATTCTTAAGGAGCAAAACTACTTGTAGATTTCATTCGATGGGATCAATTTTCATTTTTTCTTAATTGAGTAATGGTATTCGTAATGAAGACTACCGATATCACCAGGGGCGGATTTAAGGGGGACTAAGTTGGGATGTAGTCCCCCCAAAGCCCAAGAAATATATATATATATATATATATATATTCATTTTTTTTTTTTTAAAACAGTTTTTTGTTTGTAATTTTTTTTTTCATATATTAGCCCGACTTGAAATTTTGTGACCCAATCTTGAATTCAATTCTATATATTTATTTATTTATTTATTTTTTTTTATTTTTTTTTTAAGGCATTTTTCTTTTTCTTTTTTTCTGTAAAAGCTGTTTTTTATGTGTAAATTTTTTTTCCCGCGTATAGCCCGACTTGAAATTTTATACCCCGATCTTGGATCTAATTCTAGATCCGCCCCTGGATATCACCATACGTGACATACACAAGGAACTTTGTTATTTGATGCATTAATGTGATAATTTTTTATTACTTTATGCATCAAATATCAAACTTCTTGTGTATGCCTCGTAATACGGTTATTGGTATTATTCACTATTAATAGTATTACTCTTTAATTGGGGTTGAAATACTTTAACCATTAAGTTTACCACTTTAATAGTTGATATTCTTTTCAATTTAATCACTGGACTTCTACTCTAGTCAATATAAGCAATCATCTCTCTCTGTTTTATAATAAAGGAATACTAAAATGACTAATAAATTGTCCGCCAAAGTGCAAGTGCGATTTCAATGTAAAAATTGATGGTTAAATAAAATTCTCTCTCGAATAAAAGTGAAGAAAATAAATAGAAAAATGTAACTGCCACTGATTCTATTTTTTAACGAAGATGGAAATAAATTCTGAAAATTCAAGAAAAAGTATTCATACACGCTCATGGGGTGGGACCCACTCGAATGAATAACTTAATATACAAAAAATTATGTACAATTAACGTTATGCAAATTATTAATCCTTCTAGAAAAAGAAAAACAGAAAATTAGTAAGCGTGGAGCGTCCGGCATTGTGGAAAAGGGCTTAGAGTTAGAGATTTCCGTCTGATTCTGGAATTTATTTTTAATTGAATTAATTGTTTCTCAATATCAGCCAAAACTTGCTTTTTCCCCACAATTCACGAGATTACTGTACAGCACACGAGAAAAAGAGACCGGAATTCATGGCTTTTTCTTCATTTCTTAATCATTTCTCTGACCCTTGAAGCATCCAATGCCATTACTCCCACGAAATAACATAGTAAATTATACTGGAAACAAAAGTCAGAGCTTTGGATTCTACATTTTGACTTTAAATACTGACAAAACTAAAATATTATACTAAAGTATTTGTATGTATAAAGAAAAATTCCATGCACGAGGGTTAGATGCACGGGACACTTGCAGAATGTCAAACTTTTTAAGAAAATGAAAATGCTAGTATTTGCTTTATGGAAGTAAGTCACTCCCCTCCCTCCGTCTCCCCTTCGACACATTTATTCAATCCTTTTTCAAAATCTTGTGTTTACCTACGTCTTTGGCATCTTCATATTATCGTGTCGACATGTTAGATCTCACGTAATACTCAACTAATCGTCAGGTCAATTTCACATGTTAGCTCGCAAAAGTTGGTACTTATATCTAATTTCAAGTAACTAATCCGTAAACCTGCTCAAACACAAAAAACGAAATGCCAGACAAAGTCGAAACTTGAGAGTCGACTAAAAACAACAGGGAAATTGATGTATTGGCATCAAAATAAAAATGAGAAAAAGAATAGCAAAGATTGAGCATAGGGTACCTTTGTAATGTTCTTTCGTTACAAGAAGTCAGCAGAACCCTAGCGGCGCCGGGATGACAGGGACTCCTTTCTTGGGTTCTGTTGCGGCCTAATTAACATTTACCTTTACGACTTTTTCTTTTTCTCCCATTCCCATCCGTGACAACAATTTTTGTCAATGCATTCTTCTACTTTACTCTTTGTCAACCACAAATTCTAACTAGATAAAAAGCCCTTTAGGAAACTTCCTCCTTACTCACACACTCCTTATATTGTCCTCTTCCAACATACTCCAATCTTGCATTTTGTACTTTGTTTCACACCCCACAAAAGCATATACTTGCTGAGTGCTTGATTGAGTTCAAGAAATGGATAGGGGTCAAAAGAGAAAATTACCAGTAATGTGTGAAGATGAAGGTGTGAGATTTCCATTGGATGAGCTAAATCAAGATGTTCTTGAAAGGGTTCTTTCATGGCTGCCAACATCTACTTTCTTTCGCAATACTTCTGTGTGCAAGAAATGGAAATCAGTGGCAGATTCTGCTACTTTCAAGCTTGCTTGCTTACAGATTCCAGCCCGGGATCCCTGGTTTTTCATGGTTGATTCTCAATCCCACCTAAATTACCACCCCATTGTCTTCGACTCTACCGAAAAAACCTGGAAAAAGCTCAATTCTTTGCCACTCCTTCAAAAAAATAAGTACCTTGACTCTTGCAGCAATTTCATTCCCGTTGCAGCATCAGGTGGACTGATCTGTTTCCACCGTGAACCTGGTGAATTCATAGCCTGCAACCCTGTCACCAGCTCGTGCCGTCGGCTAGCCTCATTGGATTCTCAGTGGCAAAAAAGCAAACACCTTCAGGCCATTTCGATGACCTCCACATCTGAATGCTTCAAGCTCGTGTCAGTCTCCGGGGAATACCCATATTCAATCCTCTCTTTCAGAACCTACAACTCCAGCACTGATCAATGGGAAGAAGACGCCGTCCTCAATAGAAAGATTGACAATCCTGTTGAAACTGAAATCGAAACCGAAGATGATTTCTCACTGTATTTCTTGAGCAAGTGTGGCAATGTAATTTCCACCAATTTGCAGAGGAACCCATGTAAGCAGTATTCATCGGTGATCATCCATAAAAACGACGAAGAAATTCTTTATTTCCTAAGCTCGTCTGGGACAGTTGTTTCCTGCAATCTTACACACAAATTCTTCTTCGAGTATCCAAGAATATTGCCCGTCTTCTCGGAGTACGCAATCGACATAATTGAAAGTGAAGGAGAAATCTATGTCGTAGTTCTTCACGAATTCCTGGAAACTGCTACCCTTCGTGTATGGAAATGGGATGAGAAAAATCAGTTATGGGTTCAGATTGCAGCAATGCCACCGGCAATGTCCCATGAGTTTTACGGCAAGAAAGTTGATATAAATTGCACCGGCACCGGCAACGGCCACCAGATGTTGGTCTGCCTGAATTCTGCAGAAAACTATAGCTATGCTCTGTGCAATTTGGTGACAAATGAATGGATTGAATTGCCCCAATGCTATATGAATGGGGAGTCCAAAGAATTGGTGTGTGCATTTTCTTTTGAGCCTAGGATTGAAGCCTCCTTGTAGTTAGTTGGATTGACTAATTCATGTTGTTGTTCAAGATTTTTTAATTTGTTTGGTATTTGGATATTGTGGGATTTATTTTTCCTTTTTATGACGTTTGATGTGAAATAAGGTTGACTAGAAACAATAGTATGAATATATTTATCTATCAAAACAAAGGGATTCTTTGTATACGCGTTCAATGTAATCTTGATCAAAGATTTGATTTTCGAGGGACTCATACGATACTCAAAGAAAAACAAAAAAAACAAAAAACTAAGAGGATATGGTTAAATCATAATACTCGAGCCTCAAGTTGCAATAGGTGCATCACCTCAAGCATAATGGACAATATTTTTAGATTAAGCAAAGATCACCTCGACGATAGGTGATAGATTTCTACTAGAACTCCATCATTTTGATAGTTTATTTCTAATGCATTGTCAATTCATTAAAATATACGTAAACAATCCCATGATTGGGAATTCACTAATGTAAGCAATAGGTGATAGATTTCTACTAGGACTCGACCATTCTAATGGAGTATTTCTACTGTTCTACTGCATTGTAAATTCATTAAGCCCTTGTTTGAGCTCTTTTGTGGGAAGAATGAATTTTAAATAGTGTATTGATAAGAACTGTGTGGTTTAAACCCTTGTTTGATCTTCATTCATTGGAGAAAATAAATTCTTTAACAATGTTTTGATATAATTTCAACCACATATTTTTCAATAAAATAATATTACACGCAAATTCAAAACTTTTCGTTATTTTTTAACAACACATTTCACATCAATACACTATTCAAAATTTAATTTTTCCCATCAAAATGGGGCTTAAACAAGGGCAAAAAATAAGAAAAAGTTTTGGATTTGCGTGTAATATTATTTTATCGAAAAATGTTTACTTGAAATGATGTCAAAATACTGTTGAAAAATGTATTTTTTTCAAAAGATTGAGACTCAAACAAGGGCTAAAATATAGGTAAGCAATGCCATGATTGAGAATTCACTAGCTTACGTAGTCATTTGCAGAAAACATTTAAATAGGACAAAGCCTGATAAGATCGATACTTTAAAAAAAAAAAAAAAAAATGGTTGAACCCCAACCTTAGGGGCCCCCACCGACCCTACCCTGGGCCATCGTGGAGGAGGTAAATCGTAGGATGTGCCTCCCAGGAGCCAGGGTGGAGAGCATATGGATAGGCCAAGACTGTTAACCCATATGGTAACTCCCGCTTGCAATAAAGCCAATTCCACTTTGCGGGGAATCGAACTCTGCACACTGTCGCACTGAGCCCTATCCATCCTCCCCTTTGCCACTGGGAGATATGCCCTGGGGGCTGATAAGATCGATACTTATATGAATATAGGGGTGAATTGGTTATTAAAATTTTTCTCAAAAATAAATTTAAATTTAAATAGATTTGGTAGCAAATAATTTAATCAAACAAATGTGCACAAATACAAAAGTAACAAGTAGAAGGGAAGAAAATGTGCAAATGATGTAATTGTGAAGGTTTGATTCCAACCAATGACTTACGTCCTTCGTTACAAAATTCTCCGTCACGAGCAATATTTTTTTCACTATATTGATTGACTTATAGTGCAATATGCTTTCGATGACTTCCAATCAAGGAGCGCCGATCCTTATACATGATAAAATTTTACGGGACTTCTATATGACCCACAAATTCAAAGAGTAATGAGTTTACAATTTGAAATTCTCTCTTGATAAATGATATAATCAAAATTAAGTACCAAGAGGGAAGTAAGCTAACACTTTAATGAAAAGCAATAAATGAAACTCAAGTGTTAGGTAAGAAAAACTTTGATGAGAAGAATGATTTTTAAAAGTTAATTCAATCAAAAGTTTTTCAAAATAAATGATTTGATTTGATGAAAATAAACAAAGAGTTTAATAATTTTGCTCAATAGTATCTCACTTTAATGCTCTTAAAATTCTCCAATTGAATGTAAAGTGAGGTTGTATTTATAACAATTAAAACGCCAAAAGTTCTATCCAAGTGGACATCTCTATCGGACGTTCGCTTTTGAACCCGACACTAAACTGGTTGTTGTGCCTCGGAATTTCAAAACAATTAAAAATTCGGCTGTTTAGAAGATGTCCGCTAGGCCAACCGGACATCCACTTGGGCACTGTTTTTCCTAATTTTTCTTTCTTTGATTGTTTAGAAAATGTGGACTTTTGAAGGACATTTTCACTTAACTTTTCAAACTAGGTGGTTGAAGTTCTTACCTTTTGAGACAGTAATTTTTTTTTTTAAATTTTTTTATGCAAGTATTTCCATGAAATAGTTTTCCCGTGCATAAAAATTTCATTGCTAAAGATTAAAGCATTTTACCTTTACATATGAATTCAAAATTCTGGGTCCGATATTTTCGATGTTTAACGTTGTGTTGCTCTTTTTGATATATTTGCGTCCATGCTCGGCGTCCATGCTCGATTTTCATTGGGTGTCAATTTGCGAGTCTTATGATAGCGATCTTTTTGTCTTCAATTGATCAATTGCCACAATAGCTATAACGACTCAAATTCAAATGTAAGAGATAAAAGCAATTTGTTTGTTTTAATCAAAATGTAAAATCAACTGTAGGTCAACAATTATATATTTTTTTTTAGTCTTGTTAAGAAATGACAAGTTTACCCTTACTGACAATTTTTGAATGTTCACCTTAAAATATGGGAAAAATTCATACGTAAGGTGTATTGTTTACACCAATTCACGAATGAGGTACAAAGTTTAAAAATTCAAAATTCAAGTTTCTACATAATTAATTGAAAATATTTATTAACTAGATATAATAAAGTCACAATTACACGATTAATGGTCACATATTCATAATTATTGGTCACATATCATTAAATTAATTTGTTACAGATTATTTCGAGGTCACAAATAAAAATTTTTGTAGGTCACAGATCAAAAATTTACAGGTCACAAATTATTTCATTGGTCACAGATTAAAAAAATTACGAGTCACAGGGTCACATATGTTTAAAATTATTAGTCACATGCACCAAATACCCCACCACCAATCCAAATCCAGAACCAATCTTGGTCACAAATCATCACTATGCAATTGTCGCTTGCACTACACCATCGACTGCACCTCACTAACACCGTCAACAAAATAAACACCAATTCAACAAAAAAACCCACAGTATAAAATTCAACCTCCATTTCATATAAAATCATTAATTCAATGCCAAATCAGCTAATTGTTCTATCGGGTTGCTAGCCTGCTGCTGCAACATGTTCCTCAGAACCTCCATAGCCTCTGCAACCTTAGCTTTTAAAGCATCTGGTGATTCTAGCAAGTGTAAAGCTTTCGTCTGGTCCATTTTCAGAAGCTTGCCTGTCACCTTAGCTGTCATGTTAGGGTCTAGTTGTTCGACCAGTGGGTACAGATTTTCGCCCAACATAGTCCTCCGTTTTGTGGGTGAGGCATTTGCAAGAGCAGATGCCAAAGCTCCAATGCGCCTCCCCCACGTCAGTACCAGCGCATCAGCGTCGAAGAGAGAAGGTGGAGACGACCCAACCCCATTGCCTATAGATCGAAAAGAGAAAGGACGTCACGACGCTGCGTTCACAGCAGCGTCACCTCCCCCATGCCAGCACCGACACCTCCCCACGCCGTTGCGCTCCTTCATCGCCAGTTGCAGTAGTCGCTGGTGTCAATCAGATAGAGAGGGGATGGAAAAGTGTGTTGATATATGAATGATTAGGGTTAGAAATGTGAAATGAATTGGGTGGATTTATTTAATATTTAAATTATTAAATCAATACCTGATTTTTGCATAATGAAACTTTAACCTAGATCTTTGAATTGTAATATTTAAACACCTGGTTTTATGTAATTTTCCCTATAATGGTTCCAATTCAAATGGGCTTGAAAATCCCACAGAGCTCTCTACGATAGCTTAGAAGTTGGATTAGTTTTGACCCACTGAAGAAATAAAGTCCATTAAACGAAACAAATATCTGGGCCCTTGAAGTCCAACTCACTCATCAATTTTTTTTTAAGGAAAAAAATCATAATTATCATTAAAATTACGAATTCCAAAAATATCAAACTTATAAATTTGTTTTAAAAATCAGATCATAAAATTATATGTAATTTTCTTAATAATTACATATTTATGGATTTATAGAAGAAAATAATGTGACTTAGATTAAGTGTTATTACAGGTAATTGAGGATAATATTTCTAGTTTCTCATCTTATCACTTCCTAAAATAAAAGTCACTTGTTTATTTCCTCACCAACATTATCTCACCTTCGTACCAATATAAATGTAGTCTCCCACTTTTCACATGATTTTTCAACATAGTTGATTAATTTGGCATCAATTTCACCAAATCAATTTAAGCATAATCAAATTTTCCAGTCGTAGTCACAATATCCTCTACATTTTATGGATAAAGCAAACGGTACATAATTTGGTGTACCGAAGGGTGTACATCATCTTACATGAGGGTGGGACTCACGTGAATAAAATATTCGAGTGAACCCCACCATGTGAGAGAATGTAAACCATTCGGTACACCAAATTATGTAACCCTAGCAAAACTCTCATTTTAATTACAAGCAAAGATCTAAACTTTCATTTACAGTCTATTTTTATGTTCGCAATTCTAGAAGTTTTCATGACAAAATAATTTCATTGTTATTTACATAAATGTTTCTTTTTTAAAATGTGACATATTAGTTTGAATGTGTGACAATGATAGATATTTTGGTCAAACAAATATTTTTCTATCATTTACGTATGTGTGTGAATCTGAAGAATGCGGTGAGATTAGCTGGTGAGAAGATTGTGACTTCATTTGGAAATTGTGCTTATCCAGGTTATTCGTATTTTTGGCAGTGATAATCGCGAGAATCATGGTTAAATATTTATATTTGAGAATGTGACCTATTATTAGTGTGAACGTGACTACGACGTATTACGATGTCTGATTGTGACTCAATACGTTAATTGAATATGACCTAAAAAATTATGTGATTGTGACTTTTAGTTACAAAAATGTAAATAGATCTATGTTGCATGTACAATTGAAAAATATGATCATAGACATAAGACTTTGGAAATTTGTCGATTTCGTTCAAAAGTTATGTCTGTGATCTATCACGTTGTATGATTGGCCTAAAATATTTGAAATAATGTATGCTTTTGTAACATGCTATACTCTGTGATTGTGACTTATAAGGTTGTATATATGTGACTACCAATCGTAGTATGCTCTATAATTTCAATAAGAATGTGAGATAGAACGTTGTCCTTGGAAATTGTATCTTTGTGCGAAAAATGTAACCTAATTTCAAATTAGAATGCTTCATTAATGACATGAGAAGGAAGACGTTGAATCTGAACGTTAAAAATACACCACCTTATTGTCGTATTGCAAATTGTTTCAAGTGAACATTTACTTTGACAAATTAGAGGTCAGCAACTGTAGGGAGTCGAACTCAAAATGAACTCGATCACA
>NW_019227801.1:0-4905 GCF_002742605.1 Olea europaea var. sylvestris | reverse complement strand
CTCTCCCTCTCCCTCCACGGGATTGGCTTCTCATCGATTGCAAGTTGTCAATTCACTGCCATAAAAGAGTCTATTCAATGTATTCACACTTGACAGCTTCATATTCTAGAATTGGTCCTTGCAGTATCAGTATCGATTCAAACCACGAACAATTAATGACGGGGTTTGTTTGAAGTAGAATTTTTAGAATAAATTTGACGACAGGTGATATTTAAAAAAAAAAATGTATAAAAAGTTATCAATTTATTTATAAAATTATTTTATTAGAAGAATGTGTAATTAAAAATTAAAATGAATTTGAGGGAAAAAAATATTTAAGAATATATATCTAACAGAAGTATTATAAGTTTATCAAACGACTTCAATAAGGATGACAACGATATTGAACAGGACGACAATTCCCATCCCCTCCTCTTCAAGTATTTTTGTTTCATTGTCCTGTCCCATATTCGATTCAAATAGGGCGAAGTGGAGCGAGGTGAGGAGGGGCAGGACACGATGGGGTAGATCCTCTACCCTGTTTATCGTCCGTTTTATTTTTAATTATTATGTTTTTAGATGATGAAAATTATTACTTTTTTTTTTTTCAAATTGTAGAAAAAATTCATGTTTTAACTCGGGGCATCGATCCCATCCCCATCCCTATTGACTATTTTGAAATTAACCAAGCCACCTAATTCTATAGTTTGTCAGTCTTGATTAAATTACAGTCGTTGGATCATTTACATTTACATTTACTTTATGGTTGGGACCATGGTACGTTGTGCATGTAGAGGGGGCCAAACCAAAATTTGAGATGGTCCCATTAGCAACCCCCACTTATGGCGGATAGGGACCTTACACTTTAAATTGAAAGGAGAGGGGCGTGTGGGGGTGGCGTGGGGTGAAGAAATGCAGTCTGCATCTTCAGGCTACTCTCAAATAATTCAAATGAATGAGAGTTTGAGCAATTTGCCAGCTTCTCTATTTTGTCAAGTTATATCTTTATGGTTGACACCAACAAAAGATGGAAGGTAAAAGAAATTTGTACTAGTTCAAAATATTGAGATCTATTATTCCAAATTTGCTGTTGTTTGATACAGTTTAGCATCTCGACACATTATACCTTCTTAGTAGAATTGAGATTTGTTGTCTGAAATCATTTTTTCTCTGATACAATTTAACATCTCGATGCATTACCTCTTCTTAGCAAACATAAGCCAAAAAAGTTGACGGTTTTCCATCTGTTTAAAAGAAGTAATGTGCCTAGGGGATATATAATCCGGGATTGTTTTAGAGGCTCACGTTTCACTTCTGCATGTAGTATGTGTTAGAAGTGTGACTCAAATAGGAGTCTAAATTGCATTAGATTTCTTACCTTTTTTGGGACTCTTTTAGGGCTTGATTTTATACTATAAATACAAGGTCCCTCTGTCAATTTTATTGAAACATTTTGCTGTATTGTACTCTCCTTTCATAGTGAATTAATAAAATATCATTCCTTCTGCCAGTTCTTCATTTACCTTGTTCTTGGATTATTTGTGATATTGTTCAATACTTCAATTACAATAAGTGGAATTCATTAAATCTCAATTCCTGCATTATTGGTGAATCGGTCTCAACAAGTGGTATCAGAGCGGAGTTATTGGTGGATTTTTGGCTTGAAGATGATCTGAAAATCGTCTGAAAATTACCAAGAAATCAGAAAACGAATTTGTCCAATTTTTCGATTTTTTCCTAGATCTGTTTTTGCTTTTTCTGGTCAAAGCAGAAAGAATTTGAAGAAACGAACACCACGAGTAGACTCAACAGACAAAAACGGTTCAGAAAGGGTCACACGTTGTCGGCGCGTTTTCTGACCTTTCGCTGGCGGTGGTAACTCTGGTGACGAGTGGCGGCGCGTGAGGCATTTTTCGACGACGGTGTCTTCAGGCAATTTTCTCCGGACGACGAGACGGACCTTGTGGTGGTGTCCAATTTCAATTTTGGGCAAAATTGTGGTTCTGGACTATTTTGCCCCTTGCACGTTCGGTAGTTTTCAGTTTTGGGTGTTACAAGTTGCAAGGTCTTCCTGATTTGATTGAGATTTTTCAGAGATGAATTCGTTGAAATATGAAATTTCGCTATTGGATCGCAATACAAGATCTTCGCTGTAGTAAGTAAAGGTAAGAGCTGTATTGACGCAAATGGATCTTGATGATGCTTTGTTGGGTTTTGATAGGATGTCAGCAAACTTGTCTATGGAGGAGAAACAACGGAAGGATCGGAAGGCTTTAGCGCAAATCCAACTTCATTTATCCAACAATTTGCTGCAAGATGTTTTGAAGGAGAAGACAGCGGCTGCTTTGTGACTCAAGCTGGAGCAGTTATGCATGACAAAGAGTTTAACGAGCAAACTGACTCTAAAGCAGATGTTGTATTCTCATCGCATGGCGGAAGGAGGGTCACTGCAGGACCACCTTGCTGTGTTCAAGGAGATCGTTGCAGATTTGGAGACGTTGGAGGTAAAATATGATGAAGAGGATCTAGCCTTGGTCCTGTTGTGTTCGCTACCCAATTCTTTTTCGTCATTTCGTGATACTATTTTGTATAGTCGTGACATGTTATCCATTGAGGAGATATACGAAAACTGTTCTCAAAAGAGAAGATGGAGTTGTTGGTTGGAGATCCTGCATCTAGGAGTGGGGATGCTCTTGTTATTCATGGTGATCGACAAAGGGGTAGATCGAAGGTGAAGTACAGCAATGTGTATTGTTATTACTGCAAGAGGAAAGGACACATCAAGAAAGATTGCGACAAGTTGTAGGGTAAAGGTGATTTACATGCAAATCATGTGGGGCAATCAGGTAATTCGAACGAGACTAATATTGCTGAAAATTTTTGTGATGATGGAGATGTGATGTTGGCTGTATCTGACGGGGAATCCAAACTTGAGGAGTGGATTCTGGATTCTGCTTGTTCGTATCATATGTGTCCCAAGAGGGATTTGTTTCAAACATATGAGACGGTAAAGTAAGGTGGAGTTGTCGTGGGAAACAACCAATTTTGCCGGGTTACAGGAATCGGTCGGGTCAGATTGAGGCCACAGGATGGAACAGTGAGGACACTTGATCAGGTTCGCCATGTTCTAGACTTGACAAAAAATCTCATATCACTGAGTACCTTGGATGAAAAAGGGTACAAATTTTCTGGTAGAGGTGGAGTCTTGAAGGTTCGAAGGGGTGTCCGGGTTGTACTGAAAGGACGGAGGAAATCCCAGTTGTACATCTTGCAGGGGAGCGCAAAACCAGTTCAGAGACATTTAGACAAGTTCAGTACCGTGGTGGACATTCAATTTGGTACAGTACCTCTCAGGTTTGGCTCTGGGACAGTTAAGAACTTTGCTCAAGGGAGTGTTGGTGATTTCGCTTTGCCACCAATTTTAGCGAGTACACTGTGTTCTTGTAATGCCAATGGACTCATGAAGCGTAGATACAATTTTAGAGATGTCTGTAATGCTTTAGAAATCATTGAAGGCGACAATATTGGCAAGGGACCTTCTGATTGTGCATTTGGTGTGGTTTCTGCTACAAGGTGTGCTTCGACCCTATCCAGTGATTGTTAATTCCAAGAGAAATTTTGGGAACCCGGGTTTGGGTTCGGGTGTCGCTTGTGGACGCCAGGCAGGGAAATGTGTTATCGTGGAGAGTTTGGTTATTGTGTTGAGGAGTTTGGTTATTCTGATGCAGACAGATCATTTCTCAAGGTAGAGAAATTTTGGAGCTTCGTTCGTTGCACCGGAATTTGAGTCAATGTGGAAATTGTTAGAAGTGTGACTCAAATAAAAGTCTAAATTGCATTAGATTTCTTACATTTTTTGAGACTCTTTTAGTGCTAGATTTTATACTATAAATACAAGGCTCCTCTGTCAGTTTTATTGAAACCTTTTGATGTATTGTACTCTCCTTTCATAGTGAATTAATAAAATATCGTTCCTTCTGCCAATTCTTCTTTTACCTTGCGCTTGGATTATTTGTGATATTGTTCAATACTTCAATTACAACAAGTGGAATTCATTAAATCTTAATTCCTGCATTATTGGTGAATCGGTCTCAACAGCATGTACCCATTATTGCAAAGACTAAATAGTTTTAATACTTGTTTAAGTTATAATTTGGAGTGACGGGTCTCATATAATGTGTGAATAAATATATAGTCGTATATAGATAGAAATTGTATTAACTAACTTAAATTATTATTTAAACGGTGCCAACATTCTTTTACAGTTTTTAGAATTGAAGCCAGTGTAAAAATGAAGTGAACAACAAGCGACGGATTACTATTGTTCATTATCTTATGCATTTCATCTTATTTTCTAAGGAATTTGATGGTTGTACACCGAACTTGACAGCTTGGTGTACAACCTTCTCACAAAAGATTGGGGGCTTACATCCAATAAAAAAAATTTCGTGCCCCCTTACACCGAGCTGTCAGGCTTGATGTACAAGTAACAAAACCCATTTCTAATAATAACCTAAGAATAGAAGCAAAGCTCTCACATAATAAAGAAAAAAGCCAGATGTCCAGGTCCTTGGACAGGCTTAAAAACAAGAGCGCCACGTATTGGAGGGGGGTTGACAAGGCCCTGGACAAGGAGCAAGTGTGCATAATAAATGCCTAAATCCCTAGGCCCCCGTTTGTTTCCCATTATTTTCTCATTAAAATGAAAAATATGATCTTTATCTATCATATCAAGTCACCAAATTTGAATTTCTATATTTTGTATGGGATCCACAATGGTTATATTTTTTATTCTCATTCTCATGAAAATGAGAAACAAACGGGACTTAAGTATTTGGAAGGAAAAAAAAAATGTGGAACTAAAAATATAAATAATTTAAAAATAAATAAATAAATAAAACCACCAAGTTCATGTAGAAAAAGTAG
>NW_019227800.1:0-4341 GCF_002742605.1 Olea europaea var. sylvestris | reverse complement strand
GTTTATTTTGTTCCATTTTTAGACAGTGCATGTTAACAAGAATTTAAAAGTGTTGGATTAATTTGTATGAAGTTTTATTTAATGCTGGGTGGAAATTTCAGTTTCTGTCCTTCTAGTTGAAAATAGGATAACTTGGGCTACGGTGCATTTTTTTAAGTGAAATCAGTGGGGTTTGAAAGATCTATGAGTCTTCTAATAGTGTCCTTTGGAATATCTCGAAAATATTAGCTAAAAATAAAGTTATGCCCGTTTTAGTAAACTGCATCGTGTCGAATCCGAGATTCCTGTCCAGCATATTCGAGTAATATTTTCGTACTTCAAACGTTATTTTCGAAACCCCAAATTTTTATATGTGGTACATATATGAATGATTTAGTCCCTGTAAAAATTTCATAAATTTTAATAGACATTTGCTAGGCCAAAAATATTTTTCTTCCGCTGTCGTTAAATCCATAACTGTCGATTTGTCTTCAAATCTTTTACAAAAAATCAAATTTTGCTACATTTGCCTAAGTTATATAGATAACTACCTTCCATTATATTTTTATATATTTAAAAAAAAATTGGATTTATAAAATACTTTGGCTAGCGTCAAAGGGGTCGAACCAAAGAAAGAAACGAATATTATTTTAACGCTTCAGTTTCCGAAAATTCGGGGCGTTCCAACTTGGTATCAGAGCTTTGGTTTATTTTTCTATAGATTTGCAATAGAAACCATATTTGAGGAGTGGTGTGTCACATATAAAGTTGATCAAAATTCTTTAATGAGGATCCTGAACACTATGCCCGCCATAGCCGCGCCATGTCGACTTTGAGGTAAAGAAAGCTTTATGAATATTCTTGTATCTATGTGATAATTATGGAAAATTTATTTCAAATAAAACATTTGAAATGTATTTATGAATATCAATATATGTTTGAGTTGAATACTTTTGAGAATATTCATTATTGCATAAAGTATTTTGAGACGGTGATCGAATTAAATGTTAATTTAAGTCCTCGAAAATTAACTTAAACATATTAGATACCCACTGATTGGACTTTGAATAATTGGTAGAACTTAGATGTATGAAATAAGGAAAATCTTGTAGGAAGACGAGTTCATTGATGCCTCGTCGGCATGAGATCGCGAGACAATATGAAGATTGTCGATGGAGTCCAGTGCACACTATGGACTAGCACATTTGGGTGACGTTAGTAAGGTGGAGAGAGGCGAGACAACTAGGCCATATGGCCACTGATCGTCGAGCCACCCTCCTTCTTATTGATACCTTACCAGACAAGTGGCTCGAGATTGCCAACAATGCAAGTGTCAAACAAAGTGACAAAAATCAGTGTACATATAGCAAATTTCAATCGGTACGAATCTTGCTACATGTACAATACGGTGTACACTTTAGTTTACACATTGCCACGTGACATTACCCTATTGGACTGTTTAAGTTTCAAACAATTTTTCCATCCAATTGAGACTTGAGAACAATGCAAGTGTCAAACAACATGACAAAAATCAGTGTACAGATAACAAAGTACAATCGGTAAGAACCTTGCTACATGTACACTATGGAGTGCACTTTAGTTTACACTTTGCCTCATGACATTACCCTGTTGGACAGTTTTAATTTCAAACAATTTTTCCATCCAATTGACACATGACAACAATGCAAATGTGAAACAACGTGTCAAAAATAAGTGTACAAATAGCAAAGTTCAATCGGTAAGAACCTTGCTACATGTACAATATGATGTACACTTTAGTTTACACTTTGCCACATGACATTACCTTGTTGGATAGTTTAATTTTCAAATAGTTTTTCCATTCAATTGACACTTGACAACAATGCATGTGTCAAACAACATGGCAAAAATTAGTTTACAAATAGCAAAGTTCAATCGGTAAGGACCTTACTACATGTACACTATGGTGTACACACTATAGTTAACATTTTGCCACGCGACGTTAACCAGTTGGAAAGTATAAATTTCAAACAATTTTCTCACCCAGTTGATACTTGACAACAATGCAAGTGTCAAACGATGTGTTAAAAATAAATGGACAAGCAGCAAAGTTGAATTGGTATGAACTTCGCTACATGTACACTTTAGTTTACCCTTTGTCACGTGACATTACCCTATTGGACTGTTTAAATTTCAAATAGTTTTCTCATCCAATTGACACTTGACAACAATGCAAGTGTCAAACAATGAGTAAAAAATTATCGTACAAATAGCATATTTCAATCGGTAAGAACCTTGCCACATGTACACTATGGTGTACACATAAGTTTACACTTTGGCACGTGACATTACTCCAATGGACAGTTTAAATTTCAAACAGTTTTTCCATCCAATTAACACTTGACAACAATGCTAGTGTCAAACAACGTATCAAAAATCAGTGTATAAATAAAAAAGTTCAATCGGTAAGGACTTTGCCACATGTATACTATGGTGTACACTTTAGTTTACACTTTGCGACGTGACGTTTCCCTGTCAGACAGTTTAAATTTCAAAATGTTTTCCCATCCAATTGACACTTAATAACAATGCAAGTGTCAAACAACGTGTCAAAATACAGTGTACAAATAGCAAAGTTCAATTGTTAAGAACCTTTCTACATGTACACTATGGTGTACACTTTAGTTTACACAATGCCATTTACCCTGTTGGAGTAAAATTTCAAATAGTTTTTCCATCCAACTGATAGTTGACAACAGTGCAAGTGTGAAACAACATGTCAAAAATCAATGTATAAATAGCAAAGTTCAATCAGTAAGAACCTTCTATATGTACACTGTGGTGTACACTTTGGTTTACACATTGCCTCGTGACATTATCCTGTTAGGCTGTTTAAATTTCAAACAGTTTTTCTATCCAATTGACACTTAACACAATGCAAGTGTCAAACAACGTGTCAAAAATATATGTACTAATAGCAAAGTTCAATCAGTAAGAATCATGTGACATGTGCACTATAGTGTACACTTTAGTTTACACGTTGCCACATGTTATTACCCTGTTGGACAGTTTAAATTTCAAATAGTTTTCCCATCCAACTGGCACATGACAACAATGCAAGTGTCAAACAACTTGTCGAAAATTAGTTTACAAATAGCAAAGTTTAATCGGTAAGGACCTTGCTACATGTACACCATGGTGTACACACTTTAGTTTACACTTTTCCACATGACATTAACCAGTTGGACAGTATAAATTTCAAACAGTTTTCTCATCCAATTGACACTGGACAACAATGCAAGTGTCAAACGACGTGCCAAAAATCAATGGACAAATAGCAAAGTTGAATTGGTATGAACCTTGCTACATGTAAACCTTAGTTTATACTTTGCCATGTGACATTACCCCACTAGAAAGTTTAAATTTCAAATAGTTTTTCCATCCAGTTGACACTTGACAACAATGCAAGTGTAAAACAACGTGTCAAAAATCAGTTTACAAATAGCAAAGTTCAATCGGTAAGGACTTTGCTACATGTACATGATGGTTTACACTTTAGTTTACACTTTATCTCGTGACATTATCATGTTGGACTGTTTAGATTTCAAATAGTTTTCCCATCCAATTGATACTTGACAACAACGCAAGGGTCAAACAACGTGTCAAATTTTTGTACTAATTGAAAAGTTCAATTGGTAAGGACCTTGCTCCATGTACACTATGGAGTACACTTTAGTTTAAACTTTTTCTCGTGACATTACCCTGTTGGGCTGCTTAAATTTCAACCAGTTTTCCCATCCGATTAACACTTGACAACAATGCAAGTGTCGAACAACGTGTCAAAAATTAATGTACTAATAGCAAAGTTCAATCGGTAAGAACCTTGCGACATGTACACTTTAGTTTACACGTTGCCACATGTCATTACCCGGTTGGACAGTTTAAATTTCAAACAGTTTTTCCATCCAATTGACGCATGAGAACAATGCAAATGCCAAACAACGTGTTAAAAATTAGTGTACAAATAGCAAAGTTCAATCGGTAAGAACCTTGCTACATGTACAGTATGATGTACAGTTTAGTTTACACTTTACCACGTGACATTACCCTGTTGGACAGTTTAAATTTCAAATAGTTTTTCCATCTAATTGACACTTGACAACAACACAAGTGTCAAACAACGTGCTAAAAATTAATTTACAAATAGCAAAGTTCAATCAGTAAGGACCTTGCTACATGTAAACCATGGTGTGCACACTTTAGTTTACACTTTTCCACGTGACGTTAACCAGTTGAACAATATAAATTTCAAATAGTTTTCTCATCCAATTGACACTTGACAATAATGCAAGTGTCAAACGACATGTCAAAAATCAATGGACA
>NW_019227799.1:0-4341 GCF_002742605.1 Olea europaea var. sylvestris | reverse complement strand
TTCGCGATGGAATCAGAATGGGCTCAAATTTGACAGGTTGATCGGGAACAAAAATCGGCCAGGGGCAATTTCGTCATTTTTCGCGACGGCGTCGGAATGGGCTCAAATTTGACAGGTTGATCGGAAACAAAAATCGATCCAGGTGGAATTCCTCATTTTTCGAGATGGAGTCGTAATGAGCTTAAATTTGACAGGTTGATCGGGAACAGAAATCGCGCCGGGCGCGATTTCGTCATTTTTCGCGACGATGTGGGAATGGGCTCAAATTTGACATGTTTATCAGAAACAAAAAATTTATCCGTGGCCAATTTCGTCATTTTTCGCGATGGTGTCGGATTGGGCTCAAATGTGACAGGTTGATCGTAAACAAAAATTGCGTCGGGAGCAAATTCGTCATTCTTCGCGAAGATGTCGGAATGGGCTGAAATTTTGCTGGTTGATCGGAAGCAAAAATTGCGTCGGGGGCAATTTCCCCATTTTTCGCGACGGTCTCGGAATGGGCTAAAATTTGACAGGTATATCGGAAACAAAAATCAGGCCAGGGGCAATTTCGTCATTTTTCGCGACGGCGCTGGAATGGCTTAAATTTGACAGGTCGATCGGAAACAAAAATCGCGCCGGGGGAAATTTCGTCATTTTTCACGGCAATGTCGAAATGGGCTCAAATTTGACAGGTTGATCGGAGACAAAAATCGCGCCGAGGCCAATTTTGTCATTTTTACGAAGGTGTCGGAATAGGCTCAAATTTGACAGGTTGATCGGAAACAAAAATCGTTCCGAGGGGATTTCGTCATTTTTCGCGACGGAGTCGGAATGGGTTCAAATTTTACAGGTTGATCCGGAACAAAAATCTCGTCGGGGTCAATTTCGTCAATTTTCGCGACGGTGTCGAAATGGGCTCAAATTTGACAGGTTGATCGGAAACAAAATTCAGATCGGGGGTAATTTCTTCATTTTTCGCGACGGAGTCAGAATGGGCTCAAATTTGACAGGTTGATCGGGATAAAAAATCGCGCCAGGGGCAATTTCGTCATTTTTCGCGACGGTGTCGGAATGGGCTCAAATTTGACAGGTTGATCGGAAACAAAAACAGTGCCTTGGGAAATTTCGTCATTTTTCGCGACGGTGTCGGATTGGACTCAAATTTGACAGGTTGATCGTAAATAAAAATCGTGCCGGGGGCAATTTCGTCATTTTTCGCGACGGTGTCGGAATGGGCTCAAATTTGAAAGGTTGATCGGAAACAAAAACCACACCAGGGGCAATTTCGTCATTTTTAAGAAGGTGTCGGAATGGGCTCAAATTTGACAGGTTAATCGGAAACAAAAATCAATCCGGGTGGATTTCGTCATTTTTCGCGACGGAGTCGGAATGGGCTCAAATTTGACAGTTTAACCGGGAATAAAAATCTCATCGGGCGCAATTTCGTCATTTTTCGCGACGGTGTCGGAATGGGCTCAAATTTGACAGGTTGATCGGAAACAAAAATCGGGGCGGGGGTAATTTCGTCATTTTTCGCGACGGAGTCAGAATGGGCTCAAATTTGACAAGTTGATCGGGAACAAAAATCGAGCCAGGGGCAATTTCATCATTTTTCGTGACGGTGTCGGAATGTGCTCAAATTTGCCACGTTGATCGGAAACAAAAATTTATCCCGGGGCAATTTTGTCATTTTTCGCGACGGTGTTGGAATGGGCTAAAATTTGACAGGTTGATCGGAAATAAAAATCGCTCCGGGGCAATTTCATCATTTTTCGCGACGGAGTCGAAATGGGCACAAATTTGACAGGTTGATCGGGATCAAAAATCGTTCCTGGGGCAATTTCATCATTTTCACGATGGAGTCGAAATGGGCTCAAATTTGACAGGTTGATCGGGATCAAAAATCGCGCCAGGGGTAATTTCGTCATTTTTCGCGACAGAGTCAGAATGGGCTCAAATTTGACAGGTTGATCGGAAACAAAAACAGCGCCTTGGTCAATTTCGTCATTTTTCGCGACGGTGTCGGATTGGGCTCAAATTTGACAGGTTGATCGTAAACAAAAATCGCGCCAGAGGCAATTTCGTCATTTTTCGCGACGGAGTCGGAATGGGCTCAAATTTGACAGGTTGATCGGAAACAAAAACCACGCCAGGGGCAATTTCGTCATTTTTACGATGGTGTCGGAATAGGCTCAAATTTGACAGGTTGATTGGAAACAAAAATCGATCCGGGGGGATTCCTTCATTTTTCGCGACGGAGTCGGAATCGGCTCAAATTTGACAGGTTGACCGGGAACAAAAATCTCGTCGGGATCAATTTCGTCATTTTTCTTGACGGTGTCGAAATGGGCTAAAATTTGACAGATTGATCGGAAACAAAAATCGCGCCGAGGGCAATTTCGTCATTTTTACGATGGTGTCGGAATAGGCTCAAATTTGACTGATTGATCGGATACAAAAATCGCGCCGGGGGTAATTTCGTCATTTTTCGCGACGGAGTCAGAATGGGCTCAAATTTGACAGGTTGATCGGGAACAAAAATCGCGCCAGGGGCAATTTCGTCATTTTTCGCGACGGTGTCGGATTGGGCTCAAATTTGACAGGTTGACCGGAAACAAAAACAGCGCCTTGGGCAATTTCGTCATTTTTCGCGATGGTGTCGGAATGGGCTCATATTTGACAGGTTGATTGGACACAAAAATCGCGCCGGGGGCAATTTCGTCATTTTTCGCGATCGAGTCGGAATGGGCCCAAATTTGACAGGTTGAACGCAAACAAAAATCGATCCAGGGGGAATTTCGTCATTTTTCGCGACGGAGTCGGAATGGGTTCAAATTTGACATGTTAATCGGGAACAAAAATCGTGCAAGGGGCAATTTCGTCATTTTTCGCGACGGTGTCGGAATGAGCTCAAATTTGACAGGTTGATTGGAAACAAAAATTTATCCGGGGGCAATTTTGTCATTTTTTGCGACGGTGTTGGAATGGGATAAAATTTGATAGGTTAATCGGAAATAAAAATCTCGCCGGGGCAATTTCGTCATTTTTCTCGACGGAGTCGAAATGGGCTCAAATTTGACAGGTTGATCGGGATCAAAAATCGCGCCTGGGGCAATTTCGTCATTTTCACGACGGAGTCGGAATGGGCTCAAATTTGACAGGTTGATCGGAAACAAAAACAACGCCATGGGCAATTTCGTCATTTTTCGCGACGGTGTCGGAATGGGCTCAAATTTGACAGGTTGATTGAAAACAAAAATCGCGCCGGGGGCAATTTCGTCATTTTTCGTGATCGAGTCGGCATGGGCTCAAATTTGACAGGTTGATCGGAAACAAAAATCGATCCAGGGGGAATTTCGTCATTTTTCGCGACGGAGTCGGAATGGGCTCAAATTTGACAGGTTGATCCGGAACAAAAATCGCGCAAGGGGTAATTTCGTCATTTTTCGCGACGGTGTCGGAATGGGCTCAAATTTGACAGGGTGATCGGAAACAAAAATTTATCCGGGGGCAATTTTGCATTTTTCGCGACGGTGTTTGAATGGGCTAAAATTTGACAGGTTGATCGGAAATAAAAATCGCTCCGGGGCAATTTCGTCATTTTTCGCGACGGAGTCGAAATGGCCTCAATTTTGACAGGTTGATCGGGATCAAAAATCGCGCCTGGGGCAATTTCGTCATTTTCACGACGGAGTCGGAATGAGCTCCAATTTGACAGGTTGATCGGGATCAAAAATCGTGCCAGGGGCAATTTCGTCATTTTTCGCGACGGTGTCAGAATGGGCTCAAATTTGACAGGTTGATCGGAAACAAAAATAGCGCCTTGGGCAATTTCGTCATTTTTCGCGACGGTGTCGGATTGGACTCAAATTTGATAGGTTGATCGTAAACAAAAATCGCGCGGGGGGCAATTTCGTCATTTTTCGCGATGGTGTCGGAATGGGCTCAAATTTGACAGGTTGATCGGAAACAAAAACCACGCCAGGGGCAATTTCGTCATTTTTACGAAGGTGTCGGAATGGGCTCAAATTTGACAGGTTGATCGGAAACAAAAATCGATCCGGGGAGATTTCGTCATTTTTCGCGACGGAGTCGGAATGGCTTCAAATTTGACAGTTTGACCGGGAACAAAAATCTCGTCGAGGGCAATTTTGTCATTTTTCGCGACGATGTTGGAATGGGCTCAAATTTGACAGGTTGATCGGAAACAAAAATCGGGTCGGGGGTAATTTCGTCATTTTTTGCGACGGAGTCCGAATGGGGTCAAATTTAACAAGTTGATCGGGAACAAAAATCGCGCCAGGGGCAATTTCGTCATTTTTCGCGACGGTGTCGGAATTGGCTCAAATTTGACAGATT
>NW_019227798.1:0-4341 GCF_002742605.1 Olea europaea var. sylvestris | reverse complement strand
GTCGCGAAAAAAGACGAAATTGCCCCCGGCGCGATTTTTGTTTCCAGTCAACCAGCCAAATTTCAGCCCATTCCGACACCGTCACGAAAAATGACGAAATTGTCCTCGACGCGATTTTCCTAACCAGTATACCCGCAAAATTTCGGCCCCATTCCGACATCGTCGCGAAAAATGAAGAATTTTCCCCATCGTAATTTTTATTTCCCATCAACCTGCAGAATTTTAGCCCATTCCGACACCGACGCGAAAAATGACGAAATTGCCCCTGGCACGCTTTTTGTTTCCGATCAACCTGTCAAATTTGAGCACACATTCCGACACTGTCGCGAAAAATGACGAAATTGCCCCAGGCGCGATTTTTGTTTCCGATCAACCTGTCAAGTGTTAGCCCATTCCGACATCGTCGCGAAAAATGACGAAATTGCCCCCGGTACGATTTTTGCTTCCAATCTACCAGCCAAATTTCAAGCCATTCCGACACCGTTACGAAAAATAACGAAATTGCCCCCGACGCGATTTTTGTTTCCAATCAACCAATCAAATTTCAGCCCATTTCGAAACCGTAGCGAAAAATGACGAAATTTCCCTAGGCGCAATTTTTTTTCCGAACAACCTGTCAAATTTCCCATTCTGACACCGTCGCGAAAAATGACGAAATTGCCCCCGACGCGATTTTTGTTTCCGATCAACCTGTCAAATTTTAGCCCGTTCCGACACCGTCGCGAAAAATGACGAACTTGCCCCCGACGCGATTTTTGTTTCCGATCAACCAATCAAATTTCGGCCCATTTCGAAACCGTAGCGAAAAATGACGAAATTGCCCCTGGCGCGCTTTTTGTTTCCAATCAACCGGTCAAATTTAAGCACACATTTCGACACCGTCGCAAAAAATGACGAAATTTCCCTAGGCGCAATTTTTTTTCCAATCAACCTATCAAATTTCCCATTTTGACACCGTCGTGAAAAATCACGAAATTGCCCCATGCGCGGTTTTTGCTTCCGATCAACCTGTCAAATTTTAGCCCATTCCCACATCGTCGCGAAAAAAGGCGAAATTGCCCCCGGCGCGATTTTTTTTCCAGTCAACCAGCCAAATTTCTGCCCATTCCGACACCATCGAGAAAAATGACGAAATTGCCCCCGGCTAGGTTTTTGTTTCCAGTCAACCCGCAAAATTTCAGCCCATTCCGACACCATCGCGAAAAATGAAGAAATTTCCCCCGGCGCAATTTTTGTTTCCCATCAACCAGCAGAATTTTAGCCCACTCCGACACCGTCGCGAAAAATGACGAAATTGCCCCTGGTGCGCTTTTTGTTTCCGATCAACCAATCAATTTTTAGCCCATTCCGACACCGTCACGAAAAATGACAAAATTGCTCCCGGCACGATTTTTGTTTCCGATCAACCCGTCAAATTTTAGCCCATTCCGACACCGTCGCGGAAAAAGGCGAAATTGCCCCCGGTGCGATTTTTGTTTCCAGTCAACCAGCCAAATTTCAGCCCATTCCGACATCGTCGCGAAAAATGACGAAATCGCCCCAGGCGCGGTTTTTGTTTCCAGTCAACCCGCAAAATTTCAGCCCATTCTGACACCATCGCGAAAAATGAAGAAGTTTCCCCCGGCGCGATTTTTGTTTCCCATCAACCTTCAGAATTTTAACCCATTCCGACACCGTCGCGAAAATGACGAAATTGCCCCCGTTGCGATTTTTTCTTCCAATCAACCTGCCAAATTTCAGGCCATTCCGACACTGCTGAGAAAAATGACGAAATTGCCCCTAGCGTGATTTTTGTTTTCGATCAACTTGTCAAATTTTAGACCATTCCGACATCGTCGCTAAAAATGACGAAGTTGCCATCGGAGCGATTTTTGTTTCCGATCAACCAGTCAAATTTTATCCCATTTTGACACCGTCGCGAAAAATGACGAAATTGCTCCTGGCACGATTTTTGTTTCCGATCATCCTGTCAAATTTTAGCCCATTCCGACACCGTCGCGAAAAATGACGAAATTGCTCCTGGCACGATTTTTGTTTCCGATCATCCTGTCAAATTTTAGCCCATTCCGACACCGTCGCGAAAAATGACGAAATTGCTCCTGGCACGATTTTTGTTTCCGATCAACCTGTCAAATTTTAGCCCATTCCGCCACCGTCGCGAAAAAAGACGAAATTGCCCCCGGCGCGATTTTTGTTTCCAGTCAACCAGCCAAATTTCAGCCCATTCCGACACCGTCGCGAAAAATGATGAAATTGTCCTCGACGCGATTTTCCTTTCCAGTATACCCGCAAAATTTCGGCCCCATTCCGACATCGTCGCGAAAAATGAAGAATTTCCCCTGTCGTAATTTTTGTTTCCCATCAACCTGCAGAATTTTAGCCCATTCCGACACCGACGCGAAAAATGACGAAATTGCCCCTGGCACGCTTTTTGTTTCCGATCAACCTGTCAAATTTGAGCACACATTCCGACACTGTCGCGAAAAATGACGAAATTGCCCCAGGCGCGATTTTTGTTTCCGATCAACCTGTCAAGTGTTAGCCCATTCAGACATCGTCGCGAAAAATGACGAAATTGACCCCGGTACGATTTTTGCTTCCAATCTACCAGCCAAATTTCAAGCCATTCCGACACCGTTACGAAAAATAACGAAATTGCCCCCGACGCGATTTTTGTTTCCGATCAACCTGTCAAATTTTAGCCCGTTCCAACACCGTCGCGAAAAATGACGAAATTGCCCCCGACGCGATTTTTGTTTCCGATCAACCAATCAAATTTCAGCCCATTTCGAAACCGTAGCGAAAAATGACGAAATTGTCCCTGGCGCGCTTTTTGTTTCCAATCAACCGGTCAAATTTAAGCACACATTTCGACACCGTCGCAAAAAATGACGAAATTTCCCTAGGCGCAATTTTTTTTCCGATCAACCTGTCAAATTTCCCATTCTGACACCGTCGCGAAAAAAGATGAAATTGCCCCAGGCGCGGTTTTTGTTTCCGATCAACCTGTCAAATTTTAGCCCATTCCGACATCGTCGAAAAAAAAGGCGAAATTGCCCCCGGCGCGATTTTTTTTCCAGTCAACCAGCCAAATTTCTGCCCATTCCGACACCATCGCGAAAAATGACGATATTGCCCCCGGCGTGGTTTTTGTTTCTAGTCAACCTGCAAAATTTCACCCCATTCCGACACCATCGCGAAAATGAAGAAATTTCCCCCGGCGCAATTTTTGTTTCCCATCAACCAGCAGAATTTTAGCCCACTCCGACACCGTCGCGAAAAATGACGAAATTGCCCCTGGCGCGCTTTCTGTTTCCGATCAACCTGTCAAATTTAAGCACACATTTCGACACCGTCGCGAAAAATGACGAAATTGCCCCTGGCGCGATTTTTGTTTTCGATCAACCTATCAATTTTTAGCCCATTCCGACACCGTCGCGAAAAACGACAAAATTGCTCCTGGCAAGAATTTTGTTTCCGATCAACCCGTCAAATTTTAGCCCATTCCGACACTGTCGCGAAAAAAGGCGAAATTGCCCTCGGTGTGATTTTTGTTTCCAGTCAACCAGCCAAATTTCTGCCCATTCCAACATCGTCGCGAAAAATGACGAAATCGCCCCAGGCGCGGTTTTTGTTTCCAGTCAACCCGCAAAATTTCAGCCCATTCCGACACCATCGCGAAAAATGAAGAAGTTTCCCCCGGCGCGATTTTTGTTTCCCATCAACCTTCAGAATTTTAACCCATTCCGACACCGTCGCGAAAAATGACGAAATTGCCCCCGTTGCGATTTTTTCTTCCAATCAACCTACCAAATTTCAGGCCATTCCGAAACTGCTGCGAAAAATGACGAAATTGCCCCTAGCGTGATTTTTGTTTTCGATCAACTTGTCAAATTTTAGACCATTCCGACATCGTTGCTAAAAATGACGAAGTTGCCATCGGAGCGATTTTTGTTTCCGATCAACCAGTCAAATTTTATCCCATTTTGACACCGTCGCGAAAAATGACGAAATTGCCCCCGGCACGATTTTTGTTCCCAATGATCCTGTTAAATTTGAGCCCATTTCGACTCCATCACGAAAATGACTAAATTGCCCCTGGGGCGATTTTTGTTACCGATCAACCTGTCAAATTTTAGCTCATTCCGACATCATCGCTAAAAATGACGAAGTTGCCCTCGGAGCAATTTTTGTTTTCGATCAACCAGTCAAATTTTAGCCCATTTTGACACCGTCGCGAAAAATGACGAAATTGCCTCCGGCACGATTTTTGTTCCCAATGATCCTGTCAAATTTGAGCCCATTTCGACTCCATCGCGAAAAGGACTAAATTGCCCCTGG
>NW_019227797.1:3403-4342 GCF_002742605.1 Olea europaea var. sylvestris | reverse complement strand
TTCGCGACTGTGTCGGAATGGGCTAAAATTTGACGGTTTGATCGGACACAAAAATCGCGCCGTGGGCAATTTCGTCATTTTTCTCGACTGTGTCAATATGTGCTGAAATTTGGTAGGTTGATCGGAAATAAAAATCGCGCCAGGGGCAATTTCGTCATTTTTCGCGACTGGGTCGGAATCGGCTGAAATTTGACCGGTTGATCAGAACCAAAAATCGCGTCTAGGGCAATTATGTCTTTTTCCGCAATTGTGTCGGAATGTACTAAATTTGGAAGGTTGATCGGAAATAAAAGTCACGTCGGGGGCAATTTCGTCAATTTTCGCGACTATGTCGGAATGGGCTAAAATTTGACTGGTTGATCGGAAACAAAAATCGCGCCAGGTGCAATTTCGTCATTTTTTCCAATTGTGTCGGAATGGGCTCAAATTCGACAGGCGGATCGTGAACAAAAATCGCGCGGGGGGCAATTTCGTCATTTTTCGCGATTGTGTCAATATGGGCTGATATTTGGCAGGTTGATCGGAAATTAAAAATCGCGCCTGGGGCAATTTTGTCATTTTTCGCGACTGTGTCGAAATTTGCTAAAATTTGACTTGTTGGTCGGAAACAAAAATCGCGCCTGGGGCAATTTCCTCATTTTTCGTGACTTTGTCGGAATAGTCTAAAATTTGACGGGTTGATCGGAAACAAAAACTGCTTTTCGGGGGCAATTTCGTCATTTTTCGCGACTGTGTCGGAATGGGCTAAAATTTGACGGATTGATCGGAAACAAAAACCGCGCCGTGGGCAATTTCGTCATTTTTCGCGACTGTGTAAGAATTAGCTAAAATTTGACTTGTTGGTCGGAAACAAAGACCGCGCCTGGGGCAATTTCCTCATTTTTCGTGACTTTGTCGGAATAGGCTAAAATTTGACGGGTTGATCGGAAACAAAAAGTG
>NW_019227797.1:0-3262 GCF_002742605.1 Olea europaea var. sylvestris | reverse complement strand
GTGGGCAATTTCGTCATTTTTCGCGACTGTGTCAATATGGGCTGAAATTTGGCAGGTTGATCGGAAATAAAAATCGCGCCAGGAACAATTTCGTCATTTTTCGCGACAGGGTCGGAATCGGCTAAAATTTGACTGGTTGATCAGAACCAAAAATCGCGTCTACGGCAATTACGTCTTTTTTCGTAACTGTGTCGGAATGTGCTAAATTTGGTAGGTTGATCGGAAACAAAAATCGCGCCAGGTGCAATTTCGTCATTTTTTCCAATGGTGTCGGAATGGGCTCAAATTTGACAGGCTGATCGGGAACAAAAATCGCGCCGGGGGCAATTTCATCATTTTTCGCGACTGTGTCAATATGGGCTGAAATTTGGCATGTTGACAGGAAATAAAAATCGCACCAGGGGTAAATTCGTCATTTTTCGCTACTGTGTCGGAATGGGCTAAAATTTGACGGTTTGATCGGACACAAAAACCGCGCCGTGGGCAATTTCGTCATTTTTCGCGACTGTGTCAATATGTGCTGAAATTTGGAAGCTTGATCGGAAATAAAAATCGCGCCAGGGGCAATTTCGTCATTTTTCGCGACTGGGTCGGAATCGGCCGAAATTTGACCGGTTGATCAGAACCAAAAATCGCGTCTAGGGCAATTACGTCTTTTTTCGCAATTGTGTCGGAATGTGCTAAATTTGGCAGGTTGATCCGAAATAAAAATCGCGCCGGGGGCAATTTCGTCAATTTTCGCGACTGTGTCAGAATGTGCTAAAATTTGACTGGTTGATCGGAAACAAAAATCGCGCCAGGTGCAATTTCGTCATTTTTTCCAATGGGATCGAATGGGCTCAAATTCGATAGGCTGATCGTGAACAAAAACCACGCCGAGGGCAATTTCTTCATTTTTCGCGACTGTGTCAATATGGGCTGAAATTTGGCAGGTTGTTCGGAAATTAAAAATCACGCCCGGGGCAATTTCGTCCTTTTTCGCGACTGTGTCGGAATTGGCTAAAATTTGACTTGTTGATCGGAAACAAAAATCGTACCTGGGGCAATTTCGTCATTTTTCGCGACAGTGTCGGAATAGGCTAAAATTTGACAGGTTGATCGGAAACAAAAACTGCTTTCCGGGGGCAATTTCGTCATTTTGCGCGACTGTGTCGGAATGGGCTAAAATTTGACGGTTTGATCGGAAACAAAAACCGCGCCGTTGGCAATTTCGTCATTTTTCGCGACTGTGTCAATATGGTCTGAAATTTGGCAGGTTGATCGGAAATAAAAATCGCGCCAGGGGCAATTTCGTCATTTTTCGCGACAGGGTCGGAATCCGCTAAAATTTGACTGGTTGATCAGAACCAAAAACCGCATCTAGGGCGATTACGTCTTTTTTCACAACTGCGTCGGAATGTACTAAATTTGGCAGGTTGATCGGAAATAAAAGTCACGTCAGGGGCAATTTCGTCAATTTTCGCGACTGTGTCGGAATGGGCTAAAATTTGACTGGTTGATCGGAAACAAAAATCGCGCCAGGTGCAATGTCATCATTTTTTCCAATTGTGTCGGAATGGGCTCAAATTCGACAGGCAGATCGGGAACGAAAATCGCGCCGGGGGCAATTTCGTCATTTTTCGCGACTGTGTCAATATGGGCAGAAATTTGGCAGGTTAATCGAAAATTAAAAATCGCGCCTTGGGCAATTTCGTCATTTTTCGCGACTGTGTCGGAATTAGCTAAAATTTGACTTGTTGGTCGGAAACAAAAATCGCTCCTGGGGCAATTTCCTCATTTTTCGTGACTTTGTCGGAATAGGCTAAAATTTGACGGGTTGATCGAAAACAAAAACTACTTTTCGGGGGCAATTTCGTCATTTTTCGCGATTGTGTCGGAATGGGCTAAAATTTGACGGTTTGATCGGAAACAAAAATCGCGCCGTGGGCAATTTCGTCATTTTTCGCGACTGTGTCAATATGGGCTGAAATTTGGCAGGTTGATCGGAAATAAAAATCGCGCCAGGGGCAATTTCGTCATTTTTCGCGACTGGGTCGGAATCAGCTAAAATTTGACTGGTTGATCAGAACCAAAAATCGCGTCTACGGCAATTACGTCTTTTTTCGTAACTGTGCCTGAATGTGCTAAATTTGGTAGGTTGATCGGAAACAAAAATCGCGCTAGGTGCAATTTCGTCATTTTTTCCAATGGTGTCGGAATGGGCTAACAAAAATCGCGCCGGGGGCAATTTCATCATTTTTCGCGACTGTGTCAATATGGGCTGAAATTTGGCTGGTTGACAGGAAATAAAAATCGTACCAGGGGTAAATTCGTCATTTTTCGCGACTGTGTCGGAATGGGCTAAAATTTGACGGTTTGATCGGACACAAAAACCGCGCCGTGGGCAATTTCGTCATTTTTCGCGACCGTGTCAATATGTGCTGAAATTTGGAAGGTTGATCGGAAATAAAAATCGCGCCAGGGGCAATTTCGTCATTTTTCGCGACTGGGTCTGAATCGGCTGAAATTTGACCGGTTGATCAGAACAAAAAATCGCGTCTAGGGCAATTACGTCTTTTTTCGCAACTGTGTCGGAATGTACTAAATTTGGCAGGTTGATCGGAAATAAAAATCGCGCCGGGGGCAATTTCGTCAATTTTCGCGACTGTGTCAGAATGGGCTAAAATTTGACAGGTTGATCGGAAACAAAAATCGCGCCAGGTGCAATTTCGTCATTTTTTCCAATGGGGTCGAATGGGCTCAAATTCGATAGGCTGATCGGGAACAAAAACCACGCCGAGGGCGATTTCGTCATTTTTCGCGACTGTGTCAATATGGGCTGAAATTTGGCAGGTTGATCGGAAATAAAAATCGCCCCAGGGGCAATTTCATCATTTTTCGCGACTGGGTCGGAATTGGCTAAAATTTGAATGGTTGATCAGAACCAAAAATCGCGCCGGGGGCGATTACGTCTTTTTTCTTGACTGTGTCGGAATGTGCTGAAATTTAGCAGGTTGATCGGAAATAAAAATCGCGCCGGGGGCAATTTCGTCATCTATCACAACTGTGTCGGAATGGGCAAAAATTTGACCGGTTGATCGGAAACAAAAATCGCGCCGGGGGCAATTTCGTCATCTTTCGCGACTGTGTCGGAATGGGCTAAAATTTGACAGGTTGATTGAAAACAAATATCGCGCCGAGGGCAATTTCGTCATTTTTTCTAATGGTGTCGAAATGGGCTCAAATTTGACAGGCTGATCGGGAACAAAAATCGCGCGCCGGG
>NW_019227796.1:0-4342 GCF_002742605.1 Olea europaea var. sylvestris | reverse complement strand
GTTATCATGAAATCAAAAAAACCACTTTTCATTGGCTCGATTCCAATCGAATTAGACAAGCAATTTGCCAAAAACGTAAAAACACGAAGTCATCATGAAATCAAAAACAACTTTTCCTTGGCTCGATTCCAATCGAATTAGACTAGCAATTCGCCAAAAATGAACAAGCCCGAAGGTATCATCAAATCAAAAACCACTTTTCATTGGCTTGATTCAAATCGAATTAGACTAGCATATCACTAAAAATGAACAAACCCGAAGGTATCACGAAATCAAAAACCACTTTTCATTGGCTCGATTCCAATTGAATTGGACTAGCAATTTGCAAAAATGAACAAACCCGAAGTTATCATGAAATCGAAAATCACTTTTCATTGGCTCGATTCCAATCGAATTAGACTAGCAATTTTCCATACACGAATAAACCCGATGTTATCATGAAATTAAAAACCACTTTCCATTGGCTCGATTCCAATCGAATTAAACTAGCAATTTGCCAAAGATGAACAAACCCAATGTTATCAAGAAATTGAAAGCCACTTTTCATTGGCTCGATTCCAATCGAATTACACTAGCAATTCCCCAAAAACGAACAAACCCGATGTTATCATGAAATCAAAACCACTTTTCATTGGATCAATTCCAATCTAAATAGACTAGCAATTGTTGAAAACGATCAAACCCGAAGTTATCATGAAATTAGAAACCACTTTTCATTGGCTCGATTCTAATCGAATTAGACTAGCAATTCGCCAAAAATGAACAAACACGAAGTTATCATGAAATCAAAACCACTTTTCATTGGCTTAATTCAAATCGAATCAGACTAGCAACTTGCCGAAAACTATCAAACCGAAGTTATCATGAAATCAAAAACCACTTTTCATTGGCTTGATTCCAATCGAATTAGGCTAGCATTTTCACAAAAAATGAACAAACCCGAAGTTATCGTGAAATCAAAAATCACTTTTTATTGGCTCGATTCCAGTCGAATTAGACTAGCAATTCGCCAAAAATGAACAAGCCCAAAGTTATCATGAAATCAAAAACCACTTTTTATTGGCTCGATTCCAATCGAATTAGGCTAGCAATTTGCCAAAAAAGTACAGACCCAAAATTATCGTGAAATCAAAAATCACTTTTTATTGGCTCGATTCCAGTCGAATTAGACTAGCAATTCGCCAAAAATGAACAAGCCCAAAGTTATCATGAAATCAAAAACCACTTTTTATTGGCTCGATTCCAATTGAATTAGACAAGCAATTTGCCAAAAAAGTACAGACCCAAAATTATCTTGAAATCAAAAACCACTTTTCTTTGGCTCGATTCCAATCATATTAGACCAGCATTTCACTAAAGACTAACAAACCCAATGTTATCACGAAATCGAAAGCCACTTTTCATTGGCTCGATTCCAATCGAATTACACTAGCAATTCGCTAAAAACGAACAAACCCGATGTTGTCATGAAATCAAAACCACTTTTCTTTGGATCAATTCCAATCTAAATAGACTAGCAATTGCTAAATACGATCAAACCCGATGTTATCATGAAATCAGAAACCACTTTTCATTGGCTCGATTCTAATCGAATTAGACTAGCAATTTGCCAAAAATGAACAAGCATGAAGTTATCATGAAATCAAAACCACTTTTCATTAGCTTAAGTCAAATCGAATCAGACTAGCAACTTGCCGAAAACGATCAAACCGAAGTTATCATGAAATCAAAAACCACTTTTCATTGGCTTGATTCCAATCGAATTAGGCTAGCATTTCACAAAAAATGAACAAACCCGAAGTTATCATGATATCAAAAATCACTTTTTATTGGCTCGATTCCAGTCGAATTAGACTAGCAATTCGCCAAAAATGAACAAGCCCAAAGTTATCATGAAATCAAAAACCACTTTTTATTGGCTCGATTCCAATTGAATTAGACAAGCAAGTTGCCAAAAACGTACAACCCCAAAATTTTCTTGAAATCAAAACTACTTTTCTTTGGCTCGATTCCAATCATATTAGACTAGCATTTCACTAAAGATGAACAAACCCAATGTTATCACGAAATCGAAAGCCACTTTTCGTTGGTTCGATTCCCATCGAATTAGACTAGCACTTTGTCAAAAATGAACAAATCCGAAGTTATCATGAAAGCAAAACCACTTTTCATTGGCTCGATTCCAATCGAATTAGACTAGTAATTTGCTAAAAACGATCAAATCCGATGTTATCATGAAATCAAAAATCACTTTTCATTGGCTCGATTTCAATCGAATTAGACTAGAAATTCGCCAAAAACGAACAAACCCGAAGCTATCATGAAATCAAAAACCACCTTCCATTGGCTCTATTCCAATCGAATTAGACAAAAATTTCACCAAAAATGAACAAACTCGAAGGTATCATGAAATCAAAAACCAATTTTCACTGGGTCGATTCCAATCGAATTAGACTGGCAGTTTAACAAAACCGAGCAAACCTGAAGTTATCATGAAATCAAAAACCACTTTTCATTAGCTAGATTCCAATCGAATTATACAAGCAATTCACCGAAAATGAACGAACCCGATGTTATCATGAAATAAAAAAAATCACTTTTCATTGGCTCAATTCCAATCGAATTAGACAATCAATTTACCAAAAACGTAAAGACCCGAAGTTATCAAGAAATCAAAAATCAATTTCCCCTGGCTCGATTCTAATCGAATTAGACTAGCAATTCGCCAAAAATGAACAAGCTTGAAGTTATCATCAAATCAAAAACCACTTTTCATTGGCTCGATTCAAATCGAATTAGACTAGCATTTCGCTAAAAATGAACAAGCCCGAAGATATCACGAAATCAAAAACCACTGTTAATTGGCTCGATTCCAATTGAATTCGACTAGCAATTTGCAAAAACGAACAAACCTGAAGTTATCATGAAATCGAAAACCACATTTCATTGGCTCGATTCCAATCGAATTAGACTAGCAATTTTCCATAGACGGACAAACCCGATGTTACCATAAAATTAAAAACTACATTTCATTGGCTCGATTCCAATCGAATTAAACTAGCAATTTGCTAAAGATGAACAAACTCGATGTTATCATGAAATCGAATGCCACTTTTCATTGGCTCGATTCCAATCGAGTTACACTAGCAATTCACCAAAAATGAACAAACCCGAAGTTATCATGTAATCAAAGCCACTTTTCATTGGATCGATTCCAATCTAAATAGACTAGCAATTTGTTGAAAACGATCAAACCTGAAGTTATCATGAAATCAGAAACCACTTTTCATTGGCTTGATTCTAATCGAATTAGACTAGCAATTCACCAAAAATGAACAAACCCGAAGTTATCATGAAATCAAAACCACTTTTCATTGGCTCAATTCAAATCGAATCAGACTAGCAATTTGCCGAAAATGATCAAACCCGAAGTTATCATGAAATCAAAACCACTTTTCATTGGCTCGATTCCAATCGAATTTGACTAGCAATTTGCCGAAAACGATCAATCTCGAAGTTAACATGAGATCAAAACTCACTTTTCATTGGCTCGATTCCAATCTAATTAGACTAGCAATTCTCCAAAAGCGAACAAACCCAAAGTTATCATGAAATCAAAAATCACTTTTCATTGGATCGATTCCAATCGAATTAGACTAGCAATTTACCCAAAATGAACAAACTCGAAGCTATCATGAAATCAAAAACCACTTTTTATTCGCTCGATTTCAATCCAATTAGACTAGCAATTTGCCAAAGACGAACAAGCCCGAAGTTATCATGAAATCAAAAACCAGTTTTCATTGTCTCGATTCCAATCGAATTAGACTAGCAATTTGACAAAAATGAACAAACCCGAAGTTATCATGAAATCAAAAACCCCTTTCCATTGGCTCGATTCCAATCGAATTAGACTAGAAATTAGCCGAAAATGATCAAACCCGAAGTTATTAGGAAATCAAAAATCACTTTTCAATGACTCGATTCCAATTGAATTAGACTGGCAACTCGACTAAAATGAACAAACTCAAAGTTATCATGAAATCTAAAGCCACTTTTTATTGGCTAGATTCCAATCGAATTAGACTAGGAATTCGCCAAAAATGAACAAACCCGAAGTTATCATGAAATCAAATCCACTTTTCCTTGGCTTGATTCCAATCGAATTAGACTAGCAATTTGCCCAAGACGAACAAACCCGATGTTGCCATGAAATCGAAAGCCACTTTTCATTGGCTCAATTCTAATCGAATTAGACAAGCAATTCGCTAAAAACGAGTAAACCCGAAGTTATCATGAAATCAAAACCACTTTTCATTGGCTCGAATCCAATCGAATTAGA
>NW_019227795.1:2907-4344 GCF_002742605.1 Olea europaea var. sylvestris | reverse complement strand
GTCGCGAAAAATGACGAAATTGCCTCCTGCGCGATTTTTGATTCCGATTAATCTGTCAAATTTTAGGCGATTCCGACACGGTCACGAAAAATGATGAAATTGCCCCCGGCGCAATTTTTGTTTCCGATCAATCAGTCAAATTTTGGCCCATTCCGACACCGTCGTAAAAAATGACGAAATTGCCCCCAGCGCGATTTTTTTTCCCATCGATCAGTCAAATTTTAGCTGATTTCGACACCGTCGCGAAAAATGACGAAATTGCCCCCGGCTCAATTTTTGTTTTCGATCAATCAGTCAAATTTGGGCCCAATCCGACACCGTCGCGAAAAATGAAAAAATTGCCCCCGGCGCGATTTTTGTTTCCGATCAATCAGTCAAATTTGGGCCCATTCCGAGACCGTCGCGAAAAATGACGAAATTGCCCCCGGCGCGATTTTTTTTTCCGGTCAATCAGTCAAATTTGGGCCCAATCCGACACCGTCGCGAAAAATGAAAAAATTGCCCCCGGCGCGATTTTTTTTTCCGGTCAATCAGTCAAATTTGGGCCCAATCCGACACCGTCGCGAAAAATGAAAAAATTGCCCCCGGCGCGATTTTTTTTTCCGGTCAATCAGTCAAATTTGGGCCCAATCCGACACCGTCGCGAAAAATGAAAAAATTGCCCCCGGCGCGATTTTTTTTTCCGGTCAATCAGTCAAATTTGGGCCCATTCCGACACCGTCGAGAAAAATGAAGAAATTGCCCCCGGCGCGATTTTTGTTTCCTATCAATCAGTCAAATTTGGGCCCATTCCGAGACAGTCTCGAAAATTGACGAAATTACCCTTGGCTCAATTTTTGTTTCCGATCAATCAGTAAAATTTGTGCCGATTCTGCACCATCGCGAGAAATGACGAAATTGTCCCCGGCGTGATTTTTGTTTCCGATTTTGGCCCCGTCGGAATTTTTGTTTCCGATCAATCAGTCAAATTTTGGCCCATTCCGACAACGTCGTAAAAAAGGACGAAATTGCCCCCGGCGCGATTTCTGTTTGCGATCAATCAGTAAAATTTGGGCCGATTCAGACACCGTCGCGAAAAATGACGAAATTCCCCCCGGCGCGATTTTTGTTTCCGATCAATCAGTCAAATTTGGGCCCATTCCGACACCGTTGCGAAAAATAGCGAAATTGCCCCAGGCGCGATTTTTGTTTCCGATCAATCAGTAAAATTTGTGCCGATTCAGACACCGTCGCGAAAAATGACGAAATTGTCCCCGGCGCGATTTTTGTTTCTGATCAATCAGTCAAATTTGGGCCCATTCCGACACCGTCGCGAAAAATGAAGAAATTGCCCTCGGCGCGTTTTTTTTCCCATCGATCAGTCAAATTTTAGCTGATTCCGACACCGTCGCGAAAAATGAAGAAATTGCCCCCGGCGCGATTTTTGTTTCCGATCGA
>NW_019227795.1:0-2549 GCF_002742605.1 Olea europaea var. sylvestris | reverse complement strand
GCGCGATTTTTTTCCCATCGATCAGTCAAATTTTAGCTGATTTCGACACCGTCGCGAAAAATGACGAAATTGCCCCCGTCGCGATTTTTGTTTCCGATCAATCAGTAAAATTTGTGCCGATTCAGACACCATCGCGAAAAATGAAGAAATTGCCCCCGGAGCGATTTTTTTCCCATCGATCAGTCAAATTTTAGCAGATTCTGACACCGTCGCGAAAAATGACGAAATTGTCCCGACGCGATTTTTATTTCCGATCAATCAGTCAAATTTGGGCCCATTCCGACACCGTCGCAAAAAATGACGAAATTGTCCACGGCGCGATTTTTGTTTCCTATCAATCAGTCAAATTTGGGCCCATTCCGACACCGTCGCGAAAAATGAAGAAATTGCCCCCTGCGCGATTTTTTTCCCATCGATCAGTCAAATTTTAGCAGATTCCGACACCGTCGCGAAAAATGACGAAATTGCCCCCGGCGCGATTTTTGTTTCCGATCAATCAGTCAAATTTGGGCCCATTCCGAGACCGTCGCGAAAAATGACGAAATTGCCTCCTGCGCGATTTTTGATTCCGATTAATCTGTCAAATTTTAGGCGATTCCGACACGGTCGCGAAAAATGATGTAATTGCCCCCGGCGCAATTTTTGTTTCCGATCAATCAGTCAAATTTTGGCCCATTCCGACACCGTCGTAAAAAATGACGAAATTGCCCCCAGCGCGATTTTTTTTCCCATCGATCAGTCAAATTTTATTTGATTCCGACACCGTCGCGAAAAATGAAGAAATTGCCCCCGGCGGGGTTTTTTTTCCAATCGATCAGTCAAATTTAAGCTGATTCTGACACCATCACGAAAAATGACGAAATAGCTCCGGCGCGATTTTTGTTTCCGATCAATCAGTCAAATTTGGGCCCATTCCGACACCGTCGCGAAAAATGAAGAAATTGCCCCCGGCGCAATTTTTGTTTCCGATCAATCAGTAAAATTTGGGCTCATTTCGAGACCGTCGCGAAAAATGACGAAATTACCCCTGCGCGATTTTTGTTTCCGATTAATCTGTCAAATTTTAGCCGATTCCGACACGATCGCGAAGAATGATGAAATTGCCCCCGACGCAATTTTTGTTTCCGATCAATCATTCAAATTTTGGCCCATTCCCGCTTCGTCGTAACAAATGACGAAATTGCCCCCGGCGCGTTTTTTTCCCGTCGATCAGTCAAATTTTAACTGATTCCGACAACGTCGCGAAAAATGACGAAATTGCCCCCGCGCGTGATTTTTGTTTCCGATCAATCAGTCAAATTTGGGCCCATTCCGACACCGTCGCGAAAAATGACCAAATTGTCCCCGGCGCGATTTTTGTTTCCTATCAATCAGTCAAATTTGGGCCCATTCCGACACCGTCGCGAAAAATGAAGAAATTGCCCCCGGCGCGATTTTTTTCCATCGTTCAGTCAAATTTTAGCAGATTCCGACACCGTCGCGAAAAATGACGAAATTGCCCCCGGCGCGATTTTTGTTTCCAATCAATCAGTAAAATTTGGGCCGATTCAGACACCGTCGCGAAAAACGACGAAATTCCCCCCGGCGCGATTTTTGTTTCCGATCAATCAGTCAAATTTGGGCCCATTCCGACACCGTTGCGAAAAATAGCGAAATTGCCCCAGGCGCGATTTTTGTTTCCGATCAATTAGTCAAATTTTAGCTGATTCCGACACCGTCGCGAAAAATGACGAAATTACCCCCGGCGCAATTTTTGTTTCCGATCAATCAGTCAAATTTGGGCCCATTCCGATACCGTCGCGAAAAATGAAGAAATTGCCCCCGGCGCGATTTTTGTTTCCGATCAATCAGTCAAATTTGGGCACATTCCGAGACCGTCGCGAAAAATGACGAAATTGCCTCCTGCGCGATTTTTGTTTCCGATTAATCTGTCAAATTTTAGCCGATTCCGACACGGTCGCGAAAAATGACGAAATTACCCCCGGCGCAATTTTTGTTTCCGATCAATCTGTCAAATTTTGGCCCATTCCGACACCGTCGTAAAAAATGACGAAATTGCCCCCGGCGCGATTTTTTTTCCCATCGATCTGTCAAATTTTAGCTTATTTCGACACCGTCTCGAAAAATGACGAAATTGCCCCCGGCTCGATTTTTGTTTCCGATCAATCAGTAAAATTTGTGCCGATTCAGACACCATCGCGAAAAATGAAGAAATTGCCCTCGGAGCGATTTTTTTTCCAATCGATCAGTAAAATTTATCTGATTCTGACACCGTCGCGAAAAATGACGAAATTGCCCCGGCGCGATTTTTATTTCCGATCAATCAGTCAAATTTGGGCCCATTCCGACACCGTCGCGAAAAATGAAGAAATTGCCCCCGACGCGATTTTTGTTTCCGATCAATCAGTCAAATTTGGGCCCATTCCGAGACCGTCGCGAAAATTGACGAAATTACACTTGGCGCTATTTGTGTCCGATCAATCAGTAAAATATGTTCCGATTCAGACACCGTCGCGAAAAATGACGAAATTGTCCTCGGCGCGATTTTT
>NW_019227794.1:3178-4345 GCF_002742605.1 Olea europaea var. sylvestris | reverse complement strand
CGAAATTGCCCCCGACGCGATTTTTGTTTCCGATCAACCTGTCAAATTTTAGCCAATTCCGACACAGTCGAGAAAAATGACGACATTGCCCCTGGCGCGATTTTTGTTCCCGATCAACCTGTCAAATTGATCAAATTCCGACGCAGTCGCGAAAAATGACGTAAGTTCCCCCGACACAGTCGCGAAAAATGACGAAATTGCCCCAGGCGCGTTTTTTGTTTCCGATCAGCCTGTCAAATTTTGGCCAATTCCGACACAGTCGCGAAAAATGACGACATTGCCCCTAGCGCGGTTTTTGTTCCTGATCAACCTTTCAAATTTTAGCCAATTCCGACACAGTTACGAAAAATGACGAAATTGCCCCTGGCGCAGTTTTTGTTCCCGATCAACCTGTCAAATTTGAGCCAATTTCGACACGGTCGCGAAAAATGACGAAATTGCCCCCAGCGCTGTTTTTGTTCCCGATCAACCAGTCAAATTGTAGCCAATTCCAACACAGTCGCGAAAAATGACGAAATTGCCCCCGACGCGGTTTTTCTTCACGATCAACAAGTCAAATTTTAGCAAATTTCGACACAGTCGCGAAAAATGACGAAATTTCACCCAGCGCGGTTTTCGTTTCCGATCAACCTGTCAAATTCTGGCCAATTCCGACACAGTCGCGAAAAATGACGAAATTGCCCCCGGCGTGGTTTTTGTTCCCGATCAAGCTGTCAAATTTTAGCCACTTCCGACACAGTCGCGAAAAATGACGAAATTACCCCCGACGCGATTTTTGTTCCCGATCATTCTGTCAAATTTTAGCCAATTCCGACACAGTCGCGAAAAATGACGAAATTGCCCCCGGCGCGGTTTTTGTTTCCGATCAACCTGTCAAATTTTAGCAAATTCCGACTCAGTTGCGAAAAATGACGAAATTGCCCCCGTCGTGATTTTTGTTTCGGATCAACCTGTCAAATTTCAGCCAATGTCGACACAGTCGAGAAAAATGACGAAATTACCCCCGGCGCTGTTTTTGTTCCCGATCAACCTGTCAAATTTTGGCCAATTCCGACACAGTCGCGAAAAATGACGAAATTGCCCCCGGCGTGATTTTTGTTCCCGACGAACCTGTCAAAATTTAGCCAATTTCGAAACAGTCGCGAAAAATGACGAAATTGCCCCCGG